>NW_026652289.1:1671362-1776483 GCF_009828535.3 Hylobates moloch
GTCAGGAAAGGGTTAATGTTGTTATCATGGGAGTGGGTTTGTTATCAAAGTATTTTTTATAAAAGGACTAGTTTGCCCCCCTTTTGGCACACTCTTGCCCTGTCTTTGCTGTTCCACCATGGGATGACACAGCAAGGAGGCCCTTGCCAGTTGCCAGCCCTTCAGTTTTGGACTTCCCAGTCTCCAGAACCATGAGCCAGTAAATTTCAGTTCATTATATGAATTACCTAGTCTGTGGTATTCTGTTATAGCAGCACAAGAGTAAGACAGTGACAAAGATACCTGTACAAAGGAGGAAGCCTCAAAAGAAGCCATTCATGTGTGGGGTGGGACTGCAGAAGGACCACAGTAGAGATTCCCTCACCAATAAGGAACTGTGTTCATCAGGTAACTAATTAATTAAAAAAAAAACATTAAGAGACAGGGTCTCACTCTGTTGCCCAAGCTGGAACAGTGGTGCAATCATAGCTCACTGTAACAGTGACCTCCTCGGCTCAAGTGATCCTCCCATCTCAGCCTCCTGAATAGCTGGGAACACAGGCATGTGCCACCACACCTGGCTAATTTTTTGGGTTTTTTTTTTTTTTTTGTGGAGACACAATCTCCCTATGTTGCCCAGGCTGATCTTGAACTCCTCGGCTCAAGCAGTCCTCCTACTTCAACCTCCCAAAATGCTGAGATGACAGGTGTGAGCCACCGCATGTCGCCCCAGATTTTCTTTTTTAAAAAGTAATATATGTACATGATACTGTAGAGGAGGCAAATATCCACCTCCCTCCTCTTACATTCCTGGCTGGGCCTGGGAACTAAGTTGAAATCAGATGGATTAACAGGAGAAATGTATACAAATTTAATGTCACTTTTATGTCACACAGGACCCTCCTAAGGAAGCGGAGATGCAAAGAAGTGACAAAACCTATGTGCTTTTGCAGGAGGCTGAACAAAGAGGCAGTTGTGGAAAAGTAAACCGTGTGGGGAGGCTTAAGAATGACAGGAATTACTTTAATTACTTCAATGTCGGTACAGAATTCTGTCGGCTATGACGTGCTACCCTGTGGAGGGGTATTTCTTTACCTGGTACGAGGAAGGCATCTTTCACATGAGGGTTTTTATCTCCTGTCTTCAGGAAGAAAAGGAGATTTGATGACGCTCTTGCCTGTGCCATTTTTCAAGTGCCTTAGGTAGAAGTGATTCTCACGTCAAAGTGGCAGAGTCAGCCACCCTTCGATCCCAATGGAAGTGTCCTAAAAGGTGTTTACAAGGCCGGGCGCGGTGGCTCACGCTTGTAATCCCAGCACTTTGGGAGGCCGAGGCAGGCGGATCACGAGGTCAGGAGATCGAGACCACGGTGAAACCCCGTCTCTACTAAACATACAAAAAAATTAGCTGGGCGTGGTGGCGGGCGCCTGTAGTCCCAGCTACTCGGAGAGGCTGAGGCAGGAGAATGGCGTGAACCCGGGAGGCGGAGCTTGCAGTGAGCCGAGATTGCGTCACTGCACTCCAGCCTGGGCGACAGAGCGAGACTCCGTCTCAAAAAAAAAAAAAAAAAGGTGTTTACAGTGAACAGTTCCCCTTCCTCCCCGACCCCAGACCCTAGTTCTCTGCCCACTTGAAACCATGATTATGGGTTTCCTATCGCCATTCTGTAGACTTTTATACAAAAAGAGTTTTATCTATGAGAAAATATTTTTCAGTGATCGTGTTCTTCACACCAGTTAAACCTGACTGTTCCCTGCTCTGCGCCTGGCTTCTCTCGCGTTGTAAAGATCTTACCGTTTGCCCCTCATTCCCCCTGGCACTCCATAGCGGCTGCAGAGGACACTGGATGTGGCCATGGCTCCATCAGTTCCCACATGGCTTGTTCCCTCTCTCCTGCTGTAACTGACATGCCGGCATGCACATTGCCTTATACATACAAACAGAAGCTTTCCAAAGAGAAGTTTCAGGAAATTCACAGTGAAATGTTTGGCAGTTGGTGTATATAAAAAGCTCAGGCCTGGCCGGGTGCGGTGGCTCACGCCTGTAATCCCACCACTTTGGGAGGCCGAGGCGGGCAGATCACTATGTCAGGAGATCAAGACCATCCTGGCTAACACGGTGAAACCCTGTCCCTACTAAAAATACAAAAAATTCGCTGGGTGTGGTGGCGGGCGCCTGTAGTCCCATCTACTCGGGAGGCTGAAGCAGGAGAATGGCGGGAACCAGGGAGGCAGAGCTTGCAGTGAGCCGAGATCGTGCCACTGCACTCCAGCCTGGGCGATGGAGCGAGACTCCGTCTCAAAAAAAAACAAAAAACTCAGGCCTGCTGCTCCCTTCCTGTTGTACCCAGGAGTGGCCAGAAGGCTCCTCTCCAGGCCTCACGGGGGGAAACACTGGTCTAATGAGAGACCTGGGTCCTGCCCATCGGGACCGAAGCGGCACGTGCGAGGACCCTGCAAGCCAAGAGACAACAGTGATTACAAACCCCAGCCCCAGCCTTGCAGCTGACCTTGCAAGTGACGCCCTACCTGGGTGTCTCGGTGCAGCTGCACATCAGGGGCCTCTGCTGGACAGAAGCTCTGAGTCCACACTCAGCCCCCAGGCGCTGGAGCTGGCAGGTGACATGTTGCACTCTTATTTGGGATTCTGCTGCCTCTTTCTCTTCAACAAGTGAAGCCTCAGGATGCAGAGAGGGGGCTAGGAGAGGCCCCTGCAGACATGCTGGGCCTTATGGGGCCTCACAGCTCTCCAGAGCCAAACCATGCGGTGCTGCTCTGCCCCAGCCATGGCCAGTGGTGAAAGGGACAGAGGGAATCATTGATGTGTGCAAGGATGCTCTGACCCCTCAGGGAGGCTGCCCAGGTGCCCACCTTCAGGGAGACCCACAGATGCCCCATGCGGGAGGGGCACAGTGTGAGTGGCTGAATCCTTGCAGAGCCAATGCTAAGCTTGGACCCCTGCAGATGCAGGGGGTGCCCCAGGGAGGGTCTCCATGGGCTCTGAGCCTGCCTCTGCCCTGGGCTGTCTCCTGCTCCTGCTCTGTCCTCTCCGCCCATGGAGTGGTGTTTGCTGGCCCTAGGTCAGCAGGAGGCTTCATTTCTGAATGCCGCCCAGACCACGTTTCTGTTTCAGGAGCACTACTACGAGAGGAGATGCTGCCGTGGCTGCGCCAGCTTCAGCCCTTTCCCTGCACCGAGATGTCCCAGCGAGCAGCTGGGTGCTCACAGTTCCCGTTGGGCCATCAGAGGAAGATCAAATATCAACCCTCCCCCATGGGCTCCTGCCTGCCTGCCAGGTGGGCTTCCTGCCTGTCTCCCGGCCCCCAAGAGCTCCGGGGACTCTTGCCGTTAGCTGCTTTAAAGGAGGGAAGGAGTTTTCTGATCCTCTGGACATCCCTGGGGCTGGAGCTATATGGGCTGAGCCATGGGAGAGCCAGTCCAGCTCCCTGGGGGTTGGGGGCTGTGTCCCTCCATCCCTTAGTAAAAATACAGCAACTCCCAACTCAGAGTCGAGGGTCAATAGTCAGAAAACCTTGGTGCAGCCTCTGACAGGCATAGAGGTCTCAGCAGAGCTGCCCAAGGACAAGACCTAAGATCCAGCAGGGAACTATGTAGTCACCCCTGAGAGGCCCAGCTCTCTCCCTGAGCTCTGAGCCTAGGGTGGGGGTGGTTGTCGGTTCTGCATGCACTGTTCACCCTATGTGATGGGTCCATCCCACTCGCTTCCCTCCTGTGGAGAAGCCTGTCCAGGTATCACTGCCTCCAGGAAGCTGTCTCTGATTTCTCCAGTTGAACAGTGAGATTTGCCACACCTCACATGCATCGCTCTTGTCCCTGGAATTGTAACCACAGGTTTTCCTGTCTCCTGGAGGACAAGGATGAGGGCTTTCCACTTGAGTCTCCCTGGTGGAGCCCAGCTCCCGACATACCTGGTGAAAGTTCTCAAGAGAAGAACATGGAGGAGGAATGTGGATAACAACCCTGGCTGCCTGTGTGTTCCGAGCTAGGAAGATGTAATGTCCCCACAAACGGGGTGAATGGCTTGCCTGCGTCACAGCTTTGTCTCAAGCCCAGGCCCTGGGTGCCAGCCCGAGCCCGAGGACTAGGTCCAGAGCCACACAGCGCCAGGCCACATCCGCCTCACCTGGGACCCTTTGTGGGGTACAGTCTCCAGCCCCACCCAGACCTGCTGAGTGAGAGACCCCATGGCAGGACTCAGCCACCTGCAGTTTCACAGGCCCCCAGTGGGTTCCTTGGCATGAAGACCACCAGTTAGAGGCTGAACTGGCAGGAACCTGTCTCCAGCCCCTCCTCACCCCAGCCTGGCCCTGCCTCAGAGGCGGCACCCAGGACGTGGCCATGACCCGTGGACTCCACTCAATCCCTCTTCTCCAGGAGCCATGCAAAGTGTCAGCCAGCCAGGCCCCCGGAAGGCAGTCGTCACCTCTAAGGCGTTGCGGGGGTCAGTCCTGGAAGTGCCAGTGCCAGCACATGGCCCATGTCCGGTGTTCAATAGCAGGGAGCCATGACCTGGCAACGATTCCACGCTCAAAGGGGTACCTGGGGGGCCCTGGCATCGGGGCAGATCGGCTTTGCCGGGCACATCGGCCTCATTCCAGATCTCCAGGGCTCGTGTTTGCGACAGGGAGGGAAGCCTCTGCCCTGGCCCTCCGTCAGCTCTGCCAGTGCAGGCTGGGCAGCCTGGGCTTTAGAGCTGGCTTCTGCCCACACTTTCTCCGTGAAAGGAAAACAATGCTGAGGCTGCCAAACGCATCTCAGATGCATTTAAAAAATCCTGGTCCCCTCTCTCTGTCCCATCGTCCGCCTTGGGGACCTCCTCTCTCCGTGGTTCTCACTCCACACTGTCACTGCCACATGTTCACCTGGGCCTGGCCTTTGTCTCCACCTGAAACGCCGGAAAACCTTGAAATGGATTTCTAGGTCCCTGGGGACTCCGGCAGCACATTCGGCTTCAGAATAAAGGGCGCCCGCGGTCCCCCAGCACCTGCCCAGGCCGCAGTCCTAGCTTCCCTCCCTATCCCTGCAGCCCGAGGGTCCCTTCAGCCACCCCTAAGTCCCCACCTGGGCTCCTGCCCCGCCCCTGGCTAGCAGCGCCTTCTCCACCGGGGCCCCTCTGCTCACAGAGCCCCCTCACCTCCCTGGGGATGAGGGGCCAGGCCATGACCCTGAAAGCCCAGCCCTGGCCTTGACCTCCCCGGAGCGCCCTCCCCGCCCTCCCCCCGCCCCGGCCCCGTCCTCTGCTGCTCGCCTCTGGGTCGTGCCCCGCAGACTGAGCTGCGCTTGGGGGTCCTGGCGGCCTGGGCCGTCCCGCACCGAACCCAGGCGGTCGGAGCCCGGCGGGGATGCGCGAGGTCCTTCTGGGGGCTCCTCCGACCCATTCTCGAGTCGCCTGAGGGCGCTGCTTCCCCGCGGCCGCCCCGGGTTTCTGCGGAGCCGGGGCCTTAGCCGCCGCGCTCGGGAGACCCAGTGAGACCCCGGGGAGGCCGCTGGGGGAGGCGCGGGCTCTGCTCCCGGGTCCCAAACGCACCGGCTGCCCCTTAGGAGGGACGGCGACCTCCACCCACGGCGCTGGCGCCCGCACGGCCGCGCCTCCCGCTCCCGCAGCCTGGACGCCCCCCAAGGCCGCCCCGCCGGGCCCCACGCGCGGCCCCATCCACAGGCCGGGACTGCCTTCCCGGGGCTGGCGGCCCCCAGCCTGTTGGACCCGGCCCCAGACGCCCTCCCAGCCCTCCCCAGCCCACTCTGGCCCCGCAGCCCCCGCCTGGTCTGAGTGCGGGTCTCTGGCCCCGGCCTTTCCCGGGGAAGGAAAGCTCCCTTCACGCGCCCCAGGGAGGCGGCCAGGCTCGGAGCGTGGAATCCCTGCCCGCCGCGGACCGCAGATTTTGGGCAAGCTCTGGCCTTCCCGAGCCTCAGTTTCCCCATCTCTACAATGGGGACGCCATGGGGTTTTTCTGAGGACCCACAGGAAAAGCTCCAGGAAGCGCCTACTCACAGCGCGTGCTCAGTGGTGGCCCCGGAGCTGGCAGGGAGCAAAAGCAACGGAATACGGCCGGGGTCGGGGTGGGGGTCTGGGTCGGGGTCAGGGTGGGGGTCGGATCGTGGTGTCCGCGGCGGGGGAGGCTCCGCGCACCGGCTGAGCAGCTCCGGGCAGCGGGGGAAGGAAGGCGGCTTCCTCCTTCTTCGAGACCCATCCTCGTGCCCAGGGGAGCGCCTCAGGGAAGGAGGAGCCACGCTCCAGGGCACCTGGCTGGGACCTGCCGCAGCCTCTGCGCGCAGCGGGCTCCATCCCCCGGGCCACGGATTGGGAGACTGAGGCAGGCGCGAAGCCCGCCGCCCAGCCTCTGCCAGGCCTGGTTCCGCTAGGGAGACCCCGGCCACCTCCCGGCAGTTTTCCTGAAGCCCGGGGCCAGGAGAAGGTGAGCGGCTGCCCGTCGGGGGTCTGGGGTCGCCTGCGCCGGGTGGATGCGGTGGCACTTGGGTGCGGTTGACTCCCAACCTCACTGTCCGACCAAAGGATCGCCCCGGCTGGGAGGGGACCTGGCGCGCCCAGGCAGGGAGGGGACAGCTGGTTTCGGGCGGCCTCTGCCCCAGTGACCTGTAGACTTTGGCTTTGGTTCAGGGACGTCTGGGGTTAAAAATGATCGTTTGGGTTCCCGCAGTACTGTTCGCGGTCTGAGCATCTCCATAACCCGCACATTCCCATAATGAATTTCCGAGAACCGGCACGCGTGCCTCCCCGCTTGGCTCCTGGGACCGCGAGGCGGGACCCAACCTGTGCGCCTCTGTGCGCAGGGACGGCGGATGGCCCGGTTCCGCCTGTCCGTGCCCCAGGATGCTACAGGAAGCTCAGATGCAAACTCTTTGGGGCTGTGGAGTTCCCGCATTGGGAAACTCTTGCAATAAAAATAATCGTGCTGTAATCCCCAGGGACCATTGAGAGGAAGTGGTGAGGGCGGAAGAGGGGCGGGAGGAAGAGGCTGGGGGCTGAGGTGTCTGGGGTGGGTAGGAGACCGGCTGCGCCCAGCACGGAGCCGCTTCCTGGTAGCCCTGGCGGCATCACCCTTGGGTCGGGTTCCAGAGCCCAGGGTCCTTTCAGCTTTCCGTTCCTTTTCCTTACACTTCGTCCCTCTCTCCAGCTAGAGAGGGGCAGGCTCTGGGGTCTGGGTGCTTTTGTTTTGGAGCCATTTAACTTGAGTTATAATAACATGCTTTTCTGATTGTAAAATTAATGCATGGCTACCATAAACAACTTGGAAAAGACAGAAAACAAGTTAACACGTTAAAATCTCAATCCTGTCTGGTGAGGACTGCAGTGAAGCCCAGCTGGCCACCCCTGCCGGGGCCTCTGTTCTCCCCAGGGCCTTGCAGCCTTTCTGGGCTTGGCATTGCTGTGGCTAAAGTGTGAAAGGGTCATGCAAGGCTGTCAGCCCTGCGTCCCCCACGTGTGACTGCATGGGGTCCCACCCAAATCGGAGTAATATACCCACTCAGCCTCACCCCTGCTCTGCTGGCCCTGGGGAGGAAATGCTCATCATTGCATCCGCCCACCCCGCCCCTGCGGTGCCGCATTCACCAGCCTCGCTGGGCACGTCCCCCACCCCACCCCTGCGGTGCCACATTCACCAGCCTCGCTGAACATGTTCCCCCACCCCGTCCTCTGCCCCTGCCGCATTCACCAGCCTCACTGGGCGTGTTCCGCCCTCCCCACCCTCTGCCCCTGCCGCATTCACCAGCTTCGCTGGGCATGTTCCCCCACCCTATCCTCTGCCCCTGCCTCATTCACCAGCCTCGCTGCCCTTAGCCTTCCCTCACTCGGCAGCCTCTGGGCCCCAGTCCCCACTGCCACTCCGTGTTCCCAGGCTCTGCAGTCCCAACCCTTCGTCTGCTCATCCCTGGGAGGCAGACCTGTCACCTCATTTACAAATGGAAAAAGGTGCCTTTCAGGAACTGACCTGAGGCTGTGCAGCCCCCTGCCTAGCAGGTGCCTAGCAGTTGCTGCTGTTTCTATCAGAAAGAAAAACTAACAGGGGGAGGGAGGGGGGAGGGCTGCCCTCCAGCCTTCAGGGGCTTCCTGGGTGGAGGGGGCGGGACCTTTCTGGTCAGGTCCCTCTGGGTTGAGAGGTCATCTCTGGGCCAGGATTCAGAACTGGAAGAGGGAGGGGCAGTGAGGAAAGGTCCCTGCCTGGTGGTGCTGCCTTCCAGGGGGGCCTGGTGGGGCAGAGGCTGGAACACCCACTTGGGGTTTCTGATGGGAACTGGGGAGCTGGGTGGGGAGCCTGAGTCTCCTCAGAGGAGGAGTCATTTTGAAACTGGAGGGAGAGGCTAAAAGAGGAGGCTGTGGAGAGACCTAGGGTTGCCCAGGGTCCAGCATCAGTGTTTAGGTTCTCTGGCTCTTCCCCGCCACTGATGTCCTCCATGTCCGCACCATTCCCACGTGCCTGTGTCCCACCCCTTCTCCCACACACTGTCCCCACTCCCCATGCCCCATTCCTCTCCAGAGAATCACTGGTCTAGAATAGAGACCTACAAACTTGGGCCCTTAGGCTGGCCCTCCACCTGTTTTTTGTCAATAAAGTTTTATTGGAACACAGTCATACTCATTCACTTTCAGAAGATCTGTGGTCACTCTGCAGCCAAAATGGCAGAGCTGAGTAGTCACAGCAGAGACCATTTGGCCAGCAAAGCCTAAAACACATACTGTCTGCAGGGGCTTCCTGGGTGGAGGGGGTGGTGAACCTTTCTGGTCAGACCCCTCTGGGTTGAGAGCTCTTCCCCCTCCAGGGAAGAGCTTGCCCACCTCCACCCTAGCGGAGGCATCGCAGCTCACTTTTACGGAGCACTTTCTCTCTGTTCTGTGCCACCCAGGCCCATATCCAGGCCCAGTGAGCTCTGCACATTGGTCATCCCCTCACTACAGGGGGAGGCCCCAGATACCACCCACAGGACACATTCGTGTGTGAAGTGCCACACTAGGGCCCAGAAGAGACAGCTCCCCAGCAGGTAGGGACAAAGCAGGGGTAAAGGGAACGCATGGGCCGGCCTATGAGCCGGACCCTTCAGGATGGGAAATGTGTAGAGGGGGTTGCGGAGGGTGTTGGTGAGGGCCTCAGGGACAAAACAGATGTGTTTAGAGACAGGGCGGGTCATTAGATTTGATGGAGGCTTGGGGTCCCTGAGCTTAGAAAGCCCCCATGGAAACCAAATCACAGGAATCCAGGGTGATGAAGGCTGCCCAGACTTTTCTTGGAGACACATCCCCAAAGACGTCCTCGCCTGACTCCGCTTGGGCGGAAACCATGAATTGAACAGGAAAAGAAATATGTCAAGTATCAGAAAGAAGAGTGGCATGCTTTGAGGGCAAGTGGACCCCGAGTCCAGTGCAGAGCCTCGGTCAGGGTAAGGGGCACCCACCCGACCCAACCCGACCCTCGGGAGCCCTGCTTTCTGGTCAGCTGGCCTTCGTGGGGTGGGGAGGTGGGTGGAGGAATGAGGTTTAGTGGTCTGCGAAGGTGGCAGACCTCGTTCTGGTAGATGAGGGCACTATCTCCCACTGCCCCACCGCATTTGAATTGCTTTCCATCGGCTTGGTGCTTTTGCTCTCTCTGACCATGCAATTGTCGTTCACTGCTGGGCCATGTGGATGGACTGGTATTACAGTTTCTTCTCCTCCAGGTTTCCCCCTGGAGTCCATCATTGCTTAACTGTTTTCCTTGTTCCATCTCCTTTGAACACTGAGCATCTTCCCACCCCCAGGGAGCCTGGAAGACTTCCCAGCATAACTCCCCACCCAGCCAAGGCTACCGGTCAGTCTGTCCCTGGACAGGGGGTGACAGGTGAGCCTGTCTGGCAGCCCTTGCCAGGGGCTGTGAAATCTTCCTTTGGGTGAGTCAGGGAAGCAAGAATGCCACCTCCTCAGCTCTCTCCTTCGAGGAGGAGCCACACCACGCAGAGGAAGGCAGAGGAGGGAGGAACTGTGCTCCCAGCATGGGAAGCTGCGTCGGGGGTGGGGGGGGCACGGGCCCACCCAGGTCACAGGGGGATGGAGGCTGCCCCCAGCTTCTTGCAGCCCTCCCTCCTTCCTACACTCACCTGGCTGCTCGGGGCAGATCTCCATTTCTGCATTGCACCCGGCCGGGTGGCCTGGGACCAGCCCTGATGGTCGGCCTGTTTGTATGGATCTGTGGGGGATCCCATGAGAAAGAGGTCCTTGGAGCACCCCACCTGGGGCCCCCAACTCCATTTCCTGCCCCGTGCCCTCCCCACTCGCCTCCAGGGAGTGTGTGTCACCTCCTCCCCTCCACCAGCCCTGCCTGCAGCCCTCTCCTCCGCTCCCGCCCCCGCCCCCAGCCTGCAAAAGGCCTCACCCACCTGCAAAGGGAGCTGAATCAACACTGCAGAAGGAAGTCACTGGGGGGAAGAAGTGAAAAAGAAAAAAGGGCCTATGTGGGGGCAGGGGTGGGAGGAGACCAGAGTTGGGTTGCAGGGGAATTTGCAGGCAGGTTGGAGAGTGGGCGGGAGAGAGAAGTGTGGTGAGTGACTGGGAGGGAGCAGCGGTTCCCGGGTGGTCCCCAGGGTCCTCGCGGGGGTGCTCTCCAGGCAGGAAGGGGCTTTCTGCCACTTGGACATCTCCCCCTGGGGCCAGACCCCAGGGGTCTCCAGGGCTGGTTAGACCCTGTTCTCATCCCTGATGAACCTCACTGACCTGACTCTTCGCTCAGTGTTGCCAAAATATCGCAGCTCCCCAAGCACCTCTGTGAAGTGAGCCTGGTGCCAGCCCCTCCCCACTGGCCCTCTCCTTCCTTAGCATCTTTCTTAACCTTCAAACCCTGCTCCTATGGGGTCTCCTCTGTGGGAACTTCCAGAATCCCACCTGTCACAGAGAGACCTCCTTCCCAAGCTCTGGGGTTGTGTGTTATGGGGATGGAAGCTGGGCGAAGGGAAGCTGGGGGGCCCAGGCCAGCGTCCAGGATGGGAGGGCAGGAGAGCAGCCCTCAGGCTCTGAATCTCCTTCCCCGTCTATGCTCACCGGCCGCCCCCGCTGTCTCCACGTGTGGCCGCTGGGGGTCCCTCTCATCTGCCTTGTGTCATGGCCGGCATGCTTGTCTCCTGAACTCGATGGTCTGCTCTGGAGCGCAGGGTCGGGCAGCCTCAGAGCACGCAGCTCTGCCAGGCAAGCACAGGGAAAGGCTCGACCAACCAACCCCTGATGACAGCAGGTAGTTTTCTGGAAGACATAAGTGAAAGTTACTGCAAATGGAATTTCTGGGCTGACTCGAGGGAAAAGATTGTACCCAGAATCCTGCTCCAGTCCTGCTCACTCGTGCCTGGCTTCAGAACCTAGCTTGGTGATTGAGCAGATGAGAAGCCCTGAGCAGTTGGACCCAGACATGTGGCCAGTTTTGCCCGCCTGACACCCTTGGCTCTTAGGGACGGACTCCTCAGTCCTAGCTTGGGATCAACATCCACCCTTTCCTGTGGCTGCTTGGCTGGAGGGCCCTGGGAAGCAGCCGGGTGCGGCCCCACGGATGCCGGTTGCCGGTGCTGCTACACTTCCTTCTGTGGTTGCCATTTCCTCATCAAAGCAAGAGGGCAGGGCAGCAGGCCTCCCCGCTCCGTGGAGCCTGTGATTTTCACTCCGTGCAGCCACACCTGATATTTTTACACTAAACGCACCAATTGCTTGTCTCCACAAAGAAAAACGTGCGCAGGCTCTGACTTCTAGCCTTGTGCAATAAGCACATCAGATGGGGGATAGTAAGATGAGTGCTGAGTGAGTCCCCGGAATGGAGGTCTGGGTCCCCCCACAGCAAGGTCACAGCTCTGGGAAGCCCCAGGGTCCCAAGCCCCTCCCCTTCTCTCCCTCCACCAGCCTCTTTTTATTTTATTTGTTTATTTATTGTATATATATTTTTCGAGACAGAGTCTCGCTCTGTTGTCCAGGCTGGAGTGCAGTGGCACAATCTCGGCTCACTGCAAGCTCCGTCTCCTGGGTTCACACCATTCTCCTGCCTCAGCCTCCCGAGTAGCTGGGACTATAGGCGCCCGCCACCATGCCTGGCTAATTTTATTTTTACTGATTTATTTTTGTTGTTGTTGTATTTTTAGTAGAGACGGAGTTTCACCGTGTTAGCCAGGATGGTCTCGAACTCCTGACCTCGTGATCCACCAGCCTTGGCCTCTGGAAGTGCTGGGATTACAGGCGTGAGCCACCGCGCCCGGCCTCTGACAGCTGTTTTAATGCTCTGTGTGATGATTTCAGCACTGGGATTATCTCAGAGTTGGCATCTGTTAGTTATCTTTTCTCTTACCAGTTCTCAAGGTTTTCTTTGTTGCTGTTTGAGTACTTTTGGGTTGTATCATGGACATTTTGAATATTATTTAATAAGACTCTGGATTCTACTAAAATCCTCTGGATAACAATGATCTTTTTGTTTTGCTAGCAGTCAGCCTGGTTAGGGTTAGACCACAAGTCCAGACCTGCCTCTTGTGGGCTGTGGTTCTCATGTGAGTTCAGTTTTTATTTTTTCTTTTCTTTTTCCTTCCTTCCTTCCTTCCTTCCTTCCTTCCCTCCCTCCCTTCCTCCGTCCTTTCTTTCCGACAGGGTCTTACTCTGTCACCCAGGCTGGAGTGCAGTGGTGTGATCTTGGCTCACCATAGTCTTGGCAACATAGCGCGACCTAGTCTCTATTAAAAAAAGAAAGATACAACAACAACAAAAAGAAAATTTACAGAATTGTGCAATCACCACCACAATCTAATTTCAGAGCATTTCCACCCCCTGAAAGATCCTTCTGCTCGTTTGCAGTCACTTCCTCCTAGTTCCTTAAAAAAAAAAAAAAAAAAAAAAGATATAAACTATTTTAAGAATACAGAACAGCGTGGAGAGCACTAGTACCGATCCCCAAACAGCTACCTCTCATCTCATCAAATCTTAACATGTTGCCTGACTTTGCCCAGAACTTTTTCTTCCTTTTTAGTAAAGAAAACTCTACAATAGAACTTTGAAGCCCTCTGCTTCCATCTCCCAGGCCCGTAGCCTTCTCTGTCTTCAGAGGTAACCACTGTCCTGCTCTAGGGGTGTGTGGGTCTCCAGGGACGAGGTGCGTGTTATTCTGCAATGCCTCCTTCTGCATTTTGCTTTTCAGAAGAATCTCAGTGTGACGGATCTGTGGGTCACAAGGCTTCAGACCAGCACTTCAAGGGCTCTTATTCATTACCCCGTAGCATGCGCGTGGCACCATGGATGTATGCAGTCTAGGCTATATTTGGGTCCACTTTTCAGGAGTGCTGTCTTTTCTCTTTCATGCCATCCTTTGGCCAGCATCTAATTTCATGCAGTTGTGTCCATGAATTTGGCCTCCTTATGATCTTTGTGCTTTAGAATGTGTGGTTATTTCCCTTGTGGTCTAGTAATTATGTGTTTATCATTGTCCCACGTTGTAACATAATTGTGTTTAAGTTGGAGACGAAGGGTTGCATTCCTCAAATTCTCTACCTGCCAAATTTGCATTTCTATTTGATTTTTTCTTGTTTGTTTGTTTGTTTGTTTGTTGTTTTTGTTTTTGAGACGGAGTTTCATTCTCGTCACCCAGGCTGGAGTGCAGTGGCACAATCTCGGCTCACTGCAACCTCCGCCTCCCAGGTTCGAGTGATTCTCCTGCCTCAGCCTCCCAAGTAGCTGGGATTACAGGCACTCGCCACCATGCCCAGCTAATTTTTGTATTTTTAGTAGAGACAGGGTTTCGCCATGTTGGCCAGGCTGGTCTCGAACTCCTGACCTCAGGTGATCCACCCACATCAGCCTCCCAAAGTGCTGGGATTGCGGGTGTGAGCCACCTCGACTGGCCTGATGTGTTTATTTCTGAGAGAGATCTGTTAAAGATACTTGCTGTTTGGGGCTGTGTCAGTTTGCTTATATATTTGTCAGTCTTTGTTTTATATATTTTGAAGTTCGGCACATAAAGGATTATGGCTGCTGAACTGTGTGTGGATTCTAACTCTCATTAGCTACATCTTCCTTTGTTCATTTGATGCATTTTGCTTTGATTTCTGTCTTTTTGATGTTACGCGATATCTTCGTTAGTATTTTCTAGCACATATGTGTGTTTTCCGTTTCTTTATTTTCAGCCTTCAGTGTTCTCTTTTAACAGTTTATCTGATAGAGAGCCTTTTTTATGCTTTTTACTTTTTAATTGTGATAAAATATACATAACATAAATTCACCATTTTAACCATTTGAAGTTATGCATTTCCGTGGCATTAAGGACACTTACTACTGTGCAACCATCACCACCAACTTCTCCAAAACCATTTCATCTTGCAAAACGGAAACTTTATACCCGTGAAATAATAACTTTACACTTCCTTGAAATGTTTTTTTAATCTTACTGCAAAAAATTTCACACATCTACAAAAGTAGAGAGAATAGTTTAGTGAAGCCCCATGTCCCCAACAGCGGCTTCAAAAACAATTAACTCACAGGTGATCTTGTTGTATCAATACCTCTCCCCACTCTCCCCACTCTCCCCTGACCCAACGTACCCCTCTTTATTGGGAAATAAATCTGAAACATCATACTGCACCATCTGCAAATATTTCAACATGTAACTCTAAAAGATGGGGACTTTTTAACATAACCACAAACCATTGTCACACCTAAAACAATTAACAATGATTTTAAAATATGGTCCATGCATTGCAATTGGTTCTATTAAGAGATTAAATCTCTTAATCTGAAGGGTCTCTCTCCCTTCCTCTCTCCTCCTGTACTTTGCTGTTTGCCTTGTGAGGGTTTCTTCAGCCTGGATTTTGCTAATTGCATCCCTACAATGTCATCTAACACACCCTCCTGATGCTTCTTTGTAGATCTAAAAGGCTCGACCTGATTCAGGCTCAATAGTAACATTTGTTCTTTCTGTTTTTCTTAATTTCTATTGTTATTTCATCAAGACTAATTCATTAAAGGTGTGTGCATAACGTCTGCTGCGTCTGTGATGTTTGCAGCGATGGTCATTGCTTTAAGTCATCAGCGGGTGTAGTGGAATGATATTCTCTTTCTGTCCTTCTTCATTATTTTCTAGGCTAAGTCTGTAATGAGAAGATACCCTTGACAGAGAACATTTAATTGGAACTTGTTTTGTCTCTTTATTTCTAAAACCCAATGCAAGACCTTGTTGATTTAAAACTAGAAAATGTAACCCATTCACAGGTGCTGCGATTCCTGATGGGTTTGAAATTATTCCCAATATTTTATTGTTTGGTTTTTATTTACCTTTCTTGTTTGTTCTATTTTCCCTTACTTTTTTCTTTTAAATGATTTGTCATTTTTTTTTTTTTTTTTTTTTTTTGCTCTGTTGCCCAGGCTGGAATGCAGTGGTGCAAGCATGGTTCACCGTAGCCTCAACCTCTTGGGCTCAAGCAATTCTCCCACCTCAGCTCCCAAGTAGCTGGGACCATATCGTGTGCTACCATGCCTGGCTAATTTTTAGAAAATTTTTTTGTAGAGATAAGGGACTGGGTCTCCAAATGTTGCCTAGGCTGGTCTCGAACTCCTGGGCTCAAGTGATCCTCCCACCTCGGCCTCCCAAAGTGCTGGGATTACAGGTGTGAGCCACCATGCCCAAAATAAAGATTTGTCATATTTTTTTCAGGTATATACATGCTATTCTTATTCCTAAGGAGGCTCTTGAATTGTTATCATATATACTTAGATGTTTTCTATCAAAAAATGCCCACTGACAAGCATCTATATTCCTCCCCAGATAGGACGGAATGGCAATGTGCTCCCCGGCCCCTCCCAACCCAGCTCTCTAGGTGTTTGTTTCACAGTGTTAATATTTTTACCCCTATTTTTTAAATCAACAGGTTATGACATCATAATTTTTACTTATTTCTTTGCCCAACTTTGTATCATCTGCTCTTATATTTCTCGTGGATTTCTTCATGTCTATTTCTGCAAGACATCTTTAAAACAGGGTTTAGGGGCCGGGAGCTGTGGCTCACGCCAGTAATCCCAGTACTTTGGAAGGCAGAGGTGGATGGATCACTTGAAGCCAGGAGTTCAAGACCGGCCTGGCCAACATGGTGAAACCCTGTCTCTACCAAGAATACAAAAATTACCCGGGCATGGTGGTACATGTGCTTGTAATCCCAGCTACTTGGGAGGCTGAGGCAGGAGAACTGCTTGAACCCGGGAGGCGGAGGTTGCAGTGAGCCGAGATCATGCCACTGCACTCCGGCCTGGGTGACAAGAGCAAAACTCTGTCTCAAAAAAAAATTGAAAACATAAAAAATAAATAAATAAATAAAATAGAGTTTAGGGTAGTAATGTGGCTGAGTCCTTGCTCTGAAGATGTCTGATCTGGGTTTTTTTTCTAGGTATAATCTCTTTCCCTCTTCTTCCTCCTCCTCCTCTTCTGCCTTCTCTCTCTCTCTCTGAGCTTGTAGTATTTTTCCTTTCGTGTTCTGTGGTGTCCTCCTAATGTCCCTAGTTACAGGACCTCATCCATCCATCCCTGGGGTGTTCAGTGGCCTCACAATCTGCGTCCCCGCCCCGATCTGCAGCCTTCCTCCTGTGACCTGAGTGTCTCCTCCTCGCTGTCCCCGTTCTGTCCGCTCCCGCCCCCGCGTGCAGGTGGATGTCGATGTGTGCACGCACCCAGGTTTTCTTGCCTGTTCCCATCTCTTTATCCTCCTTGGCTGGTTCCTCCACTCCGTTCTCTGGCTCAGGAATTTGCTCTCCAGGGTTTTTCATTCCACTCTGTAGCCGAATGTGTTACTGTTGCTTTCCAGCATCAAACTTTCACTCCCGTGGCCTCTGTGTTCTTCCTAATGGGTGCCCTCTCCTCTGCCTGGTGCTCCTGGAGGCCGGGCCCCTCTCCCGAGTGTGAATCTGATGGAGGCAGGTCCTTCTCGCCAGGACCTCATGTGAGAAATGACATGTCCCACCTGTCTGGAAGGGTTGGTCTCTGACATCAGAACAGCTATAGAGTGGAAAGGGGCAGGGGTGAAGGGCCACGGTGGCGCAACCCACCACTTCCTCCAAGGAGGAGCTGAGAGGAACAGGAAGTGTCGGGACTTTAGGACCCGCGCCTCCAGCTGAGGTTTCTAGACGTGACCCGGGGCAGACTGGTAGCAAAGCCCCCACGCCCAGCCAGGAGCACCGCCGAGGCCTCCAGCGCACCGAGGGTGAGTGTGCAGAGGCCCCGCCGTGTCCACGGTGATTTTTGGAGGGAAGCACTCTCCTGCCCCAGCCTGGAGTGACCCTGGTGGCCCTGCTCATGGCCCCGGCCCAGGGGTATCTGGCAGGAAGGGGTCTCCAGACCGTCTGCTCCAGGGTCCCCTTTGAGACCCAGCTAGGGGAAGTGCCTGCCACCACGAGCAGAGCCACACGGAGTGCTGGGAGCGCTTGCGGCAGAGGATGGGGCCGGCGTGGGAGGACAAGGGGCTGTGAGACCTGCAAGGCCAGGAGGAGGCTGGGCCCACAAGCCCCTAGGGGGACGGCTGGGGGGTCTGGTGCTCCGGGCTGGGCAGGAGGCGGGTTCCCGGGGCCTCCTCTGTGAACCTCTGCGCCTGCCTGTGTTAGGCCCTCCTGTCTGCGTGCCGCCCACCTGGCTACAGTGATTCCATCTCCAGATGGACTCGCAGTGTGTGGTGTGTGATATGGCGTGGTGTGGTTTGTGGTGTGTAGTGTGGTGTGTGTAGTGTGGCATGGTGTGCATGTATGTGTGTGCATGTATGGTGCGTGTGTGTAGCATAGCGTAGTGTGGTGTGTGTGTGTGTGCATGTATGGTGTGCGAGTGTGCGTGTGTGATGTGGTGTGGAGTCTGTTATATGTACATGTAAGGTGCACGTGTGTAGTGTAGCGTGGTGTGGCACATGCTCCACGCTCCTGTGGGACCCTCGAGCTTCCCTGCCTCCTCCGTGGGGACCCCTGGGTGACGTCTTGCTGCAGGGGAGCAGGCACTGCCGTGCGATTCTGGTCCAGATGGTTCAGCTGGTGACCCTGGCCTCCCCACAACAGGCTCCTGGAGGCCGTTCCCAAGGTCCTGGTGGGAGGGAGATTGAAGCCACGCCCCTGGGTCCCAGGCCCACCTGGCCCCCTTCCCCCAACACTGCACTCTTGGGGCCAGCCCTCCCCACGCATCCTCCACCGCTGGCACCACCCCTTGCACCACCATCCCCACACTCAATCCCCCCTCCCCCAGATCTGGGAGCTGGGATTCTGCCCTGCTGTCCCCGTCCGTCCGTCCGTCTGGGGCCCCTCTCCTCTGTCAGTTCCTGGGTGGGGAGAAGAAGGGGTGGCACGGCTGCAATGGGGAAGGGGGGGATGGCCGGAGAGCACAGCCTGGGAGCAAGCTGTGGGGGCATAGGAGACACTCGCTGTCACTCACCTTCCCCATGATGGTGGCGCGAAGCCTGCGGGTTTGGGGGCTGAGGCCGGATTCTGGAGGCTTCACAGAAACGAGCCGCTAGAAGCTCTGGGCTGTCCACCATCACCGCAGCACTTCACCATGAGCGGCTTCGCGACTCCATGCCCAGCTCACTGCAGAATCCCCGGGGGCCAGCACTTTACCAAGAGTGACCTCCAGACTCCACATTTTAGGAAGGAACTCCCGCCCCATCCAGCTCGCTGCAGAATCCCCAGGGTCCCTGCCAGCCTGGCATGCAGCGTGCCCCTCGGTATTCGGGGATGTGTGGGGGAGTCCCTTTGCCAGGAAGAGGTCCCTGGCTGTGTCCCTGCAGGGCGGTGGCTGAGCCCATGCCTCGGCCCCAGGGCCAGTCCCCGCTGTGTGCCATCCTGAGCAGGGCCACAGAACGGATGTCCCACATGGCCAGGACCCCTGTGGCCACCTGACCCTGGGGGGCTGTGGTCCTCAGTGAAGCAGGTGACCAGGTGGGCTGTGGGGTTTGGTGTCAGCTCCGCAGCGTCACTGCCGCTCAGCGTATGAGTTTCCACTCCCAGCACTAAATGAACAGCTGAGCAACTGTAGGTGCCCCCGAGTGCTGGGAGAGGGGACGCTCAGCTCCGAGTGCTGGGAGAGGGGATGCTTAGCCACCCAAGGGCCTTTGCCCCAGGGGAGTAAATCGGGGCATTTCCTGGTGGGCGTGGGCTGGGCTGGAGAAGCTGAGCCTCCTAGCAGGGGCTGGCATGAGATCCAAACACTGCACGGGCAGCTGGACACTCCTGGGCCTCGGGCTTCTCACCTGAACCACAGGGTGGTAACCCCTGCCCCTCAGGCGGCATCGACGTGGCCTGCCTAGTGCACAGTGAGCCTGAGGCAACACAATCACCACCAGGAGACTCCCTGGGGAAGAGGCCCCCAGATAGCGAGGTGCCCATGAAGGAAGTTCTGCACAGGGGCCACAGCCGTCTAGGAGATGGGAGGGGTGTGGGGTGAGCAGGCTATTTGGTCCCCTGCAACTCGGTTTCCCCATCTGTGAAACAGGAGGGGTGGTCTGGCCAATTGTGCACACTCCTGCTGTCTCTATAGTCAACTGTGTAACTTGAACTCACTTCCCCAGGGCTCCTGCCAGGCCCAGCTCTGTCCACTCTGGCCCAGGCCAGGCCCCACCAGGTACCAGGGCTGTGGGGCATTTGCCTCTGTAGATGGGGCAGCGTGACGCCTGTGGCGGTTCCATGGAACAGGTCCTGTGTGGGCCCCCCTTGCCACACTCCTGTCCTGTGTTAGAGAACCATGGTCCCGCCTGAGGCCATGTCACTGGAGGCTGGCTCCTGTTCCCGGAAGAGAATGCCAGCTGCCACAGGGGTCAGTAACACAGGCATTCGCGCAGCGGGTACAGGCCAGGTCTCTGGGAAGCCCCAACTCAAGGGGCTCTGTAGTGGGTGCCTAGCAATTGTGGTGATGTGGGTGATACCCACCCCAAGCTGTACCTGGTGCCAGCAATGATCCCTCCCATTCTGCTTGGCACAAACTGACACTAACACGGGGCATTGATTAGATGGTTGCATTTGTCGATTCTGAGCCCGTGTGTGTAGAGCCCAGGCCCCGAGTGAACACAGAGGGCCCTGGTACTGTCCTGAGCAGAGGACACCCGGGGCTGCACGTTCTATCCGGCCATTCAGGGTCCGAGAGTGCAGGAGAGTTAGCCCCAGGGGAGCAGCTTCCTGCCCAGCTGATTTGTAAACAGCCTCGCTGGGGACACATGTTGGTGTGCGGAGTGGTGGAGGTTTCTGTGTGTGATGGAAACTTGGGGTAGGTGTTGGGGAAAACAGGTGCTGAGTATCTCAGCAGAGGGCAGAGTCCAGGAGTCCTGGAGCGCAGCTCGGAGCCCCTGTGCCGTGCCTAGAGGAGAGGCTGGCAAGCCCCCGTCCCATGGATGGGTGAATGGGTGAGTGACAGTGGCAACAAGCCCATGCCAGCAGGGAGGTCCCACTGCCATAAAGCGGCATCCTCATCAATGTCACAGTGGGAACAAGAAAGCCAGTGGCTTTGGAATCTGGAGGAGCAATTTCAGCATAATTCATCGGCCACCATGAAATTCCATTGTTTTTTTTTTTTTTTAGACGGAGTCTCGCTCTGTCCCCCAGGCTGGAGTGCAATGGTGGGATCTCCGCTCACTGCAAGCTCCGCCCCCTGGGTTCACGCCATTCTCCTGCCTCAGCCTCCCAAGTAGCTGGGACTACAGGCGCCCGCCACAACGCCCTGCTAATTTTTTGTATATTTAGTAGAGACGGGGTTTCACCATGTTAGCCAGGATGGTCTCGATCTCCTGACCTTGTGATCCACCCGCCTCGGCCTCCCAAAGTGCTAGGATTACAGGCTTGAGCCACCGTGCCCGGGTGAAATTCCATTTTTAAAATGTCCTTTATTCGTTTATCACAAAAAGAGTGGAAAATACAAACAGGAATAATGAAAATTGAAAATACTCATAGTGCCACCACCCAGAGAAACGCAGAATATTTTGGTACTGTGTCTCTGCTTTTTTCCCATAAATTCACTTTTACCTCGAAGCCAAGCTGCCCTGAGCAGCTGTTGGCACGTTTTTGTTGCGTGTGGGACTCCACAGCACAGGCACCAAAACTGCCAAAGCATCTTACAGGTTGACGGCTGCACAGGGAATCAAGATATTTTGGCTGAAAGCCCTGGTTCTTTCCTGGGGTGACTCATATGTTTCTTAACCAGTTTTCTTTCTTCTTTTGTGAATTACCTGTTCAGGGTGCTACAGCCTTGAAACATCCTTGAATGGAGTATTTACCTTTTTGTTATTAATGTCTAAGATCTCTTTAGAGATGAGGATTACCATTTACCTTTTGCACTAGAGAGATAATAGCTATTTCCTCTATGCAATTTGTTATGTACAACATGTGTCATTTTTACAGCCTGTCTTCTTGCTATTTTCCCGCTTAGCTTTTTTTTTTCTTTCTTTTGAGACAGTTTCACTCTTGTTGCCCAGCCTGGAGTGCAAAGGTGAGATCTTGGCTCACTGCACCCTCCGCCTCCCGGGCTCAAGTGATTCTCCTGCCTCGGCCTCCCGAGTAGCTGGGATTACAGGCGCCCGCCACCATGTCCAGCTAATTTTTGTATTTTTAGTAGAGATGGGGTTTCACTATGTTGCTCAGGCTGGTCTCAAACTCCTGACCTCAGGTGATCCGCCTGCCTCAGCCTCCCAAAGTGCTGGGATTACAGGCATGAGCCACCATGCCCGGCCTCCCCTTAGCTTTTATGCTGAGGTTTCCTTACTCTTAGATACCTATTCTTCTATTTCCTTTATTGTTTTATTCCCTAAAACTGAAGTCCCACACATTTGTGGCCATTCTTTTATGTCCACAGCAAGAGCATCCGGGGCCTCGGCCTCACGTCACCACCCGGGAACAGACAGTCTCCTTCGTGTTAGACGGAGGACAGATGTCCCCTTATCTAAAATGCTGTAAATATCATTTGATTTCCCTTTGACTTCAGGTATTTGGCAGAGTACTTTAGCATTCCTTATCAGTATGTGTGTGTGTGCGGGGCGGGGTGTCTCATTTTATTTCATTTTGCCAGAAATTGTGGCCTTTAAAATTTGTGCTATCAGGCCGGGCGCAGTGGCTCATGCTTGTAATCCCAGCACTTTGGGAGGCCGAGGTGGGCGGATCACGAGGTCGGGAGTTCGAGACCAGCCTGGCCAATATGGTGAAACTCCATCTCTACTAAAAATACAAAAATTAGCCGGGCCTAGTGGTGCGCACCTATAGTCCCAGCTACTCAGGAGGCTGAGGCAGAAGAATTGCTTGAACATGGGAGGCGGAGGTTGCAGTGAGCTGAGATCTAGCCATTGCACTCCAGCCTGGATGACAGAGTGAGACTGCATCTCAAAAAAAAAAAAAAAAAACAACAACAAAAACAAAAAACCGTGCTATCAAACTTCACAGATAGTCAAACCAACGGTAGGAATACGTCTCCCTGACCCTTGGGAAAATACACTTTTGCAAGGTCAGAGGTTCAGAGGAGACATGGGCGGGGTTTTCCTGCGTCCTCTCTGCTCCCACTCGTCCCTATTTGATTTGACCTGTTTTTGTCCCTGGATTTCCTGGAGCCTCTGTGATCCAAGAACAGTGTTCCAGCCCCCACCTGAATGGCACTTCTCTCCAGTTCTTTATCACGTTCCTACGAAGCAGAAATGAGTCCATCTTGATGCTCTGGCTTTTGGCTTAAAGGGTGGATGCCTGGTTTATAATCATCCCTTGAGCCTTCAGTGCCCAGCGCAGGGGTTGGCTCCCACCTCCTCTTCCTTCCAACCTTGTCCCCTGCCGGCATCGTCCATCACTTCCCGTGCACCTCCAAGTCACTTTGATGCGAGCGTGTCGCCTCTAAGACAGCGCAAGGTGGGTTTCAGCACGGGCAGGAGCAAGCTCTGATGCAACGTTCTAATGGGTCTGTGGGGCCTCTGGTTCCTTAAGCAGTCTCATCTTAGGGTTTTACGGGCTTGCAAAAAGGAAGTCTGAGGCTGGGCGCGGTGGCTCATGCCTGTAATCCCAGCACTTTGGGAGGCTGAGGTGGGTAGATCACGAGGTCAGGAGATCGAGACCATCCTGACCAACACGATGAAACCCCGTCTCTACTAAAAATACAAAAAAAAAATTATCTGGGTGTGGTGGCGGGAGCCTGTAGTCCCAGCTACTCAGGAAGCTGAGGCAGGAGAATGGCGTGAACCCGGGAGGCGGAGTTTGCAGTGAGCCGAGATCGCGCCACTGCACTCCAGGCCGGGCGACAGCGACAGCGAGACTCCGTCTCAAAAAAACAAAAAACAAAAAGGAAGCCTGACCCCGCTCGATTCCTCTCCCAGCATAGGCTCTGCGCTCTCTCTGCTGTCTTGCTTGAAGTTTCCTTTCTTTTTCTTTTTCTTTTCTTTTTTTTTTTTTTTTTTTTTTGAGACAGGGCCTCGTTCTGTCACCCAGACTGGAGTTCAGTAGTGCCATTAGGGTTCACTGCAGCCTCCCCCTCCTGGGCTCAAGTGATCCTCCCGCCTCAGCCTCCTGATTAACTGGGACTAGAGATGCATGTCTGGCTAATTTATTTTCTGTTTTTATTTTTTGTAGAGGTAGGGGTCTCACTATGTTGCCCAGGCTGCTCTCAAACTCCTGGCCTCAAGTGATTCTCCTGCCTTGGCCTCCCAAAACACTGGGATTGCAGGCGTCAGCCACCAGGCCGGCCTCTTCGTTTCCCGTGTTTGCTCCTGTTCTGTCCTTGACTTCTGTGAAAGGGTGTGTGTGATTTGGCCCGGATCTGCTGCAGATCTCTTCTGACACTGCTTTTGTGTCTCAGAGCCTGAATGTTCAGAGCTTTGCTTGCCAAGAAGTGGGTTTCTTGTTAGCTGTGTTCATTTGGTGCCCGGGAGGGAAGGACGCCCGGCCCTGAGGGGTTCTACTGGGAAGGATGAGCTCGTCCCCCTGGTCCTGCCCCCTCAGCCCCCCGCTTCCCCTGTGCAGGGGACTTGGTGACAGGTACCACTTCCTGCAGCTGGGCTGGGGCTGCCCCAGCACTTCCCTTTCAGGCAGGGTTGAGGTCAAGGGCGAATCTGATGCAAGGTTCTGAGAGGCCTGTGGGGCTGCGGATTCCTAAGCAGCCTCAGCTTTGGGTGTTGCACCTTAGGTCTTGGTAAGGGGGCCCACCTGCCCTTAGACGGGGAAGTCCAGGAGCTGGAGGACGAGGAGGGGACCCGACCCCAGTGGGGGGCAGCAGGGAGGGCCACAGGGTGATCAGGCTCCAGGACGGAGCTCTGGCGCCAGCTCAGGGGCTGGGGTGCGGGGGTGTCTGTGCTCTTCCTCCCCTCCTGCCCTGCAGCTCTGCCGGCTTAGCCTCAGGGCACCTGAAGTGTCAGTGGCCAGGCACCTGCCTGTTTGCCTGAATGCTGCCCTACATCTGTGCCTTACACATTCCCATCCCCCAGGGAGCTGGCACAGGCCCTTCGACCACCTCCAGGCACACGGAGGAAACCGAGGCCAATAGGCCTGATGGGGTCTTGGTCTCTCAGGCCTCAGGTGAAGCCCTGGACCTCCGTGGGCCATCCTGGCTGCTGGGCAGAGGGGCTGCCCTGCCCTGTTCTTCCACAGAAGGGAGGCCGGCTGCCAGGCTCAGTGCACTGCCTTACCTCCTGAAGCCGACCTTCGTCCCCGGCTGTTTGTCTGGGCTCAGCCACTGGCATCGGGAGGTGGGGCAGGGCCTGGCTTCTTTTGTGCCCCGAGCTCCGAGCCCCCCAGGGCTGTTCATGGAGGAGCAACAGTGGGGAGAGGGTGGCTCCCCGCCCGCCCCCTTCCTGTGGTCAAGGTTGGGGTGCTGTGGTCTCTGAGCCAATCCTGCTGGAATCAAGGTGCACCCCCCTCTCCCTGGGGGCAGGTGGGGGTGCCCGGGGTAACTGGGTGCCAGGTCCATATCTTGCTGCTGCTGGGGGCTTCAGTTTCCCCATTTGAGGGTACGAAGTGTTTGCATGCTGCTGGTCATGACTGTGTTAGGGGCAGAGACGTCAAGTCTGCGGCCCCAGGGAGAGCGTGGAGCTGGGGTGTGGGTCCTTACCAGCCTGGCTGGGGCTGCCAGGGGAGGTCTGCACCCCCTCCCCACTTGGCGCAGCTGCGACCTGGGGGAGTCCTGAAGCCGGCTGGACCCTGCACCCTGGGGTGGCTCCAGCATGCACAGGGCCTCTGGTCAGCTGAGGGGCTGGTGGGCACTCGTGGCACCAAGGTCAGTCCAGGCGCAGGACTTTGAGGGGGCCCAGATGGAGAGCTGGAACTGGCCTTGGCCTGAACCACAACCCCCAACGATCAGAGATGTGGGGGCTTTCAGACACAGGGTGGGCCCAGTGTGAACCAAAACCACCTCCTCCAGGAAGTTACAGCAGGGTGCAGGTTCTGTTTTTCACCCCAGGACGGGAAGGATCAAGGGTTCCCTTTTGACATTTTTGAATTCTGATTATAATTTTGCTGGGAACCAGGGAATGAGGTCACCTCCAAAACAACAGGACCTTGGGGCTGGTTGGGGCCTCTAAGCTGTGGGATCCTCAGATGGGCCCTTGGCGGGTGTTCCGTCGGTCTCAGAGCCCCCGGCACAGGTGCAGGGCTTTGGGAGGATGGAGGGGAGCCAGGGCCTGTGGCTGAGGGCACCCAAGCCTCCCAGGCCACAGCACAGCACCCAGCGCTGTCTTCAAAGTGGGTAGGCCCTAGTTTGGGGCTCTGCTGGCTTGGGTCTGCCTACTGAACCTTGGGTGACCCTGCCAGCACCACCCGAGGGAAGGGAGTGGGGCAGAAACGCCCCAGCAGCCTGGGAGGACGTGAGAGGAACTGGCATTTGCTGAGGGAGGCGTGTTGATCTTTGCTTCTGATAACAGCCCCAGGGTAACAGAAATGTCTTCCTGCCCACCATGGCAGGAAGGCTCCTGGGTACCCCTTCTCAGTACCTCTCCACCTTCTTGGTGCCAGATAAAAGGGTCCCAGCCAGCTACAACATTCTCAGGTCCTGGGAGGTCAGACCCAGGGGCCCACCTCACCTAGGAAGCCCTAAGACTCCCCAAGGAGCCGACCTAGGGCTGGTTTGGGCACCTCCAGGATGGAGGGAAGGGAGCCCAGGGGTGGAACGGCCCTGCTGCCTGCCAGGAGGTGCTGCCAGCCTCCAGCACCAGGCTGAGGCCTGCTTCCGTCATTTTGCCTCTGGGGCCGAGGGCCTGTGAGTGGCCGCCGAGCCGCCCCTGACTGTGGGTGCCTGGGTTAAGGACGGGGTGGGTGTGTATCTGGAAACATAAGGGCAGGACCCCGGCAACTGGTGGCTTGGGCAAATCAGGTGACTTTTTTCCCACCTGGCAAGGACTGCAGGGCTCCTGGGCAGGCCTTGCACACAGCCTGGCACCCACGGGCATCAAGCCAGCTTTCTCTTCTTGGCCGTGTTTCTGCCACAGAGAGACAGGGCCAAGCCCGGCTCTGCTCCAAGCACAGGCTCTGCTCACGGAGGACCTGGGGCACACGGGGGCAGAGTGCACACACCGGGTGTGTGGGGTTGTGGTGTGTGCGTGCGTGTACATTTGCACTTGTGCATGGTATGTGCGTGTGGTGTGTGTGCCTGTGTGGTGTGTACGTGTGTGTACGTGTGCATGTGTGTATTTGTATGTGGTATGTAGTGTCTTGTGGGGAGTATGGTGTGGGTAGGGGGTGTATACATTTTTGTGTACATATGTATGGTGTGACACATCCACGTGTATGTGTCATGTGTGCATGCACGTGGTGCGTACATGTGGTCAGGCATGCATCTGTATGCATGTACACGTGCATGTGTGGTGTGTGTACGTGTCTGCATGTGTGTGTGTGCCTGTGTTGTGTGTCTCTGCAGGGGCCCACTGCAGCTGTCCTGGGTGCCTGGCTGCTGAGCAGGTGTGCTGCCCTCACTGCCGGGCCCCGCATCCCTCCCTCCCTGGCTGTTGGCAGCTAGGCCCAGCGCAGCTGTGCTGGCCTGACTCTAACCTACCCCCTGCAGCAGGGACAGGGCCCCAGCTCCTTGTCCCAGGCCAGCTGAAGGGGAGCTTCGTGGCTGGTCAGCCCCAGGGGCTGGGCCTGAGACCGTCACCAACACCCCTTCCCTCCACAGGACATGCTGGGCCTGCGCCCCCCACTGCTCGCCCTGGTGGGGCTGCTCTCCCTCGGGTGCGGTGAGTTCTGTGTTCCACGGAGGGGACTCCACGCGTGACATTCCGGTCAGGGAGAACAGGGCCTGCCCGCATGTTCCCATAGACAGAAGTTCCCGGGAGGCTGGGGAAGGACCTTGCCACTGGGGGTAGGTCGGGGACTCAGGCCTCGTCTCCCCACGTGCCAGGAGGCTGTAGCTGTGCTGTTTCCCGAGGGCCCCTCTCTGCACCTGGGGGCGGTGGCTGATGCACGGTCTCCTCCTGGAGGCTGCCTCCCTGTCTTTCTGGGCCTCCTCTGACCCTCCTGCTCTGCTCCCCTGGGGTGTGGGCAGGGCGGCCCAGAGCACCCACTCACCAGCCGGCCTCGTCCCTCAGTCCTCTCTCAGGAGTGCACGAAGTTCAAGGCCAGCAGCTGCCGGGAATGCATTGAGTTGGGGCCCGGCTGCACCTGGTGCCAGAAGCTGGTAAGCGCCTCCTGGGCCCCTCCCCACCTGCCCAGCTCCTGGTTGGGGGCCCTTTCCTGCCCCTGAAGCCAGTGGCACCCAGAGGACCAACAACTCCATTTTTTTTATGGGGGGGGCCCCCAGACCCTGGCCTCACCCTCCCCTCAAGGGGCCCCTGAGGTTCTGATGTGTAGTCTATTTGGAAACAGGCACAGAACACACACTTGTATTTTTTCTCAGCCATTTCCGAGTAGGTTGTAGACATGGAGCCCTTTGTCTCTTAGTACTTCAAGGGAGGTCTTTCTTAAGAACAAGGTTTTCACTTACAAAACCACGTAAGCAAGTGCAGAAACACACGCGCTTCTGGCCCTGCATCGCCAGCACGCTTTCCCGCAGAGTCAGCAGGTTCAGGGCCAGTGACAGGACCCACCAAACACAGCCCTCATCAGAATCCAGGGGCTTTGCAGGGACAAGGTGGCTGAGAGGAAATGTATTTTGATACATGTATATCTATATTTGATAAATTCATGTATCAAATTCAGGAAATTCAGCATTGGTATCTCATTATGATCAAACCTACACACTGAGCATATTTTATTGGTTGTCCCAATGATGTCTTCATGAGCATATTTTCCTGGTGGATTTTGTCACCCAGGCTCACCCTGGGCTCAGCTGTCTCAGGCTCAGAATCTCCTCACTCAGCCTCACTCTGTGCTCAGCCGTCTCAGGCCCCAAATCTCCTAACCCAGGTTCACACCCTGCGCTCAGCCATCTAACGCTCTGAATCTCCTCACTCAGGCTAGCGCTATGCTCAGCCGTCTCCTTGGGCTTCTTGAATCTGGACCAGTCCTCAGCTTTTTTTGTCTTTCCTGTCCTTGGGAGTTTCTGAGGAAGTCAGGAGAGCAGCTTTGTAGCATGACCCTCGGGGTCTCGTCTGGAGTTTCCTCTGCCTGGACTCAGGTGTGCTTTGGCAGAGACTCCTCAGTGACGGTGTCCTAAGTGCCCATGCGAGGCACTGCTGTTGCCCCATCCCAGTCCTGGTGAGGTCAGCGTGGACGGCTCTGCTGAGATGGTACCCCCCCAGCCTCCCCATCCCGCTGCACAATCCCCTCGCAGCCACTGTGGGCTGGTGACGTTCTGCTCTCATCAAATCGCACCCACAGGCTCAGCATCCACAGAGGTCCCTGCCTGAAGCCGCCATCACTGCGATGGCTGCAGATTGGTGCCATGCGGGTCCCTGCCTGCCACTCACAGCTGCCAATCTAAGGAAGGGTCTCTCCTCTGCAGCCTCTCTCTCATCAGCGTGACCCACAGTTTTATTTTGTTCAGTAGTGCATGATCTGTGGCTGTCCTTTCTTCCCCGAGATGCTCAAACCCATTGGGTCTGGCTCTGTGTCCTGTCCATGTGTCCCCATTCTATTTTTCTGAGCACTTTCTTGCTTTCTGGAGCAACATGATGCTGCAGGCCCATCTTCACGTCCCTTGCCCCAGCCTGGAATCAGATGTTTTTCTGACGGCTCTGGTTCCTTTCCCTGAGAGTCCGGGCTCCAGCACCATTGTAGCAGGACAAGCCGCAGACAGAATTCCTCAGACACCCAGTTAAAGAAGGAAGGGCTTTATTTGGCCAGGAGTGTTGGCAGACTTGCGTCTTAAGAGCCAAGCTCCCCGAAAAAGAAATTCCTGCCCCTTTTAAGGGCTTACAACTGTAAGGGGTCCACGTGAAAGGGTTGTGATAGATCGAGCAAGCGTGGGGAACGTGACTGGGGGTTACATGCATCGGCTGACAGAACAGAAAGTTTTGCAACGCTTTTTCATATGATGTCTGGAATTTACAGATAACACAAGTAGTTTTGGTCAGGGGTTAATATTATTATTATTTTAACCACCAGGGCCGGGTGGTGGCGCCAAGATAGTCTGGCTATTCATCTTACTTCTGTTTCTTACCAACTTTTTGCTTTCGCCCTTTTCTCCTGTCTTATAAACTAGGGAAGGGGAGGGGTGGAGAAGAAGGGAAGGGCAGCAGGAGAAGTGGTGTCTCATTCCTTACCGTCAGCAACTT
Organism: Hylobates moloch; assembly: GCF_009828535.3. Taxonomy (NCBI): domain Eukaryota; kingdom Metazoa; phylum Chordata; class Mammalia; order Primates; family Hylobatidae; genus Hylobates; species Hylobates moloch. The sequence goes on from NW_026652289.1 coordinate 1,700,972, forward strand.
CCTCGTTTCTCAATTTTGGGTCCCACGGGGAGCGGCTTTGGGGCCTCCAGCCCACGCCACTGTGGCGAGCAGCCCCCGGAGGAGAAGCCGGGTGGCTCCTGTCTGTCCTCGGACTGAGCAGGGTGGCCAGGTCCCAGGTGGAAACCACCTTGGTCAGGCTGGGTTTTTTCCCTCCCCTTTCTGGAGGTTTTCAGCTCCTCTGAAATAAATACCTTTCAGTGAGATTTGTTTGTTTCTGTGTAGATTACATTTAGGCTTTCTTTTCTCTCTTGCTGGGATGCTTGCTGATGTACTTTTATTTCTGGAGGACTTTAAAAACTTCTGTGGTTCCAAAAGTCAGAGCCCTACAAAGAGGCACCCTGGGGACTGTCTCCCTCCCCTCCCACCTGCCCCTCTGCCCGTGGGACTCACCAGCCTCTGGGGGCCGGACTTATCCTCCTGAACTTCCCTCTGCAAAAGCAAGTGCACAAACACGAACTTCTGGCCCTGCATCGCCAGCACGCTTTCCCGTAGAGGCAGCAGGCTCGGGGCCAGTGACAGGACCCACCAAACACAGCCCTCACCAGAATCCAGGGGCTTTGCAGGGACAAGGTGGCCGAGAGGAAAGCGCCCTGGCCAGACCTCCCAGGCTCCCCTCCAGCTTCTGTTCTTCTAAACTCTGAGGGGCTTGGCCCAGAACATGCCCATGTTCTGGCTTTCTTAGGGGTCTAGGGACTGCCACGTTCCTTTGGGACAGAGCAACTCCCTTGGACAAAGGTTCTGCTGATGAAGGGCTTGAAGCCCCTGGGCCAGCTGCTAGAGGACGCTGAGGCCTCTCCTCTTGGGTCAGCCTTGGGCTGGAGAGTGGGTCCTGGGTCCTTTCTGCCGCTAGAGGTGGAGGAGGAGGAGATACCCCACCCCCCAGGGCTCTCCTTTGGCAGGGAGCCTGCGGGGGGAGCTGTCTGGGAGGCCGGAGGAGCTCCCTGTCTCTGTCCACAGGGAGTTCTGTCCCAAATTCCAGGCGCAGAGGAGGAGGGGACAGGGTGGGTCCTCAGTCCTCGACAGCCAGTCAGCCTCCTGCAGGCCCCGCAGTGTGGCCCCCTCCTGACCCCTGACTCCCCCTCCCCAGAACTTCACAGGGCCGGGGGATCCTGACTCCATTCGCTGCGACACCCGGGCACAGCTGCTCATGAGGGGCTGTGCGGCTGATGACATCATGGACCCCAGGAGCCTCGCTGAAACCCAGGAAGACCATGATGGGGGCCAGAAGCAGCTGTCCCCACAAAAAGTGACGCTTTACCTGCGACCAGGTAGGCTTGGCCTCAGCGGGGGTGCCAGGCGCCCTCCGTGCTGGTTGTTGGCTCTGGCTGGGAGCCTGGCCCTGCTCTGGGGTGTCAGGGCTGCCCAGAAGGGGCATGTGTCCAGGTCGGACGGCTGTGTGGGACAGTGAAGCCCCAAGGCTGCTAGAAAGCTGAGCTCCTCAGGGCCTTTCCGCTCCGTCCTCAGGTCCCCAGGCGGAGCTGCCCCCGCCCTTCCCATAGGTGCCCGGTGTCTGCACTCTCGCAGCCCGACGTTCTGCACCTTTTTTTTTTTTAAAGGGAGACCAAACCATCAGGAAAACACTATTCCATTACACACTCAGAAGGCCAGGGTCCTCTTAGAAGAGTAAAGGTTCTGATAAGTCTTGCAGCCGAGAGACCTAAGTAACTGTTTAAACCAGTGTTGCCCAAACCGACCTGACCAGAGCACCTGTTTCAGAACACAGTCCCCTGTCAGTGCTTTGAGAAACGCCCTCCTTATCGGTGGCTCACACCTGTAATCCCAGGACTTTGGGAGGCCGAGGTGGGTGGATCACTTGAGGTCGGGGGTTCGAGACCAGCCTGGCCAACATGGTGAAACCCCATCTACTAAAAATACAAAAAAAAAAAAAAAGATGAGCCGGGCATGGTGGTGCGTGCTTGTAACAGCTGTGGCAGGAGAATCACTTGAACCTGGGAGGCAGAGGTTGCAGTGAGCCAAGATTGTGCCACTGCACTTTAGCCTGGGCGACAGGGTGAGATTCTGTCTCAAAATGAAAAGAAGGGAAGGAAGGAAGGAAGGGAGGGAGGGAGGGAGGGAGGAAAGAAACGAAGTGCCCTCCTTGCTCCAGGAAGGCGAGTGTGGTAGTGCAGCAGATGGGAGAAGGAGGCCTGGTGTGGCCACCGACCTGTGACCTCCCAGGCCACAGTGAGGCCAGGGAAGGAAGGGGAAGCCATCTCCCAGGGAGAGGGTGCAGACGGGGCCGGGGTGACTTTACAGGAACCAGCTGGTGTCGGACAGGCTGGGGCTCAGAGCTCCACCCTCAGGGGAAGCCCAGGTCAGCAGCCACTGAGTTAGCCTTGGGACAGAGTGGCCCAGGGTGCAGGCGGCCAGGTGAGAGCCAGCAGCAGCCGGGAGGGAGGCGGCTGGGAGACAGTGAGGGACGGGGCCGAGCCAGTGGGGAGGTCCTGCACGAGCAGGGGCCAGGTGTCCCTGGGGACAGCAGGGGACAAAACCCCACCCTGGTGGTAGGGTCAGGCCTGCCCCTCGCTGCCCCGTGAGCAGGCACAAGCCCCTTCGCGCTGGAACCTCCACCTCTGACCTCAAACTCGAGGGCCTGGCCCTGTGGCCCCTGGAGGCAGCTCTGATGTATTTTCCCCACGCCCCACTTCACGGTGAGGAAACTGAGGCTGACAGAGGTGTTGCCTGTGGCCAGAGTTTGTGCAGCTCTGTGGTGCTGGAGGTGTCAGGAAGGATCGTCCTGGAGGGTGGGGGTGCGCCTGAACGGGGCATCCTTGTGCCGTGGGGATGGGTGGGGGAGTGGCTGCCACGGCCTGGCATGCATCCCCACTGTGCAGGGGGCAAATGCTGTGGCCTCTGGGAGGGCACGGGTGAGCTCAGGTGGGTGCAGGTGAGCGTAGGCAAGCTCGGTAGAGCACCAGGGAGAGATCTTACAGCACCCCAGGGCCGCAGGCTCCCAGAGCAGGGCGCCAGGATCTGGGAGGGGAATGTCCTCTCGCGGGGTCCTGGCCCTACCCCCGCAGCCTGCTGGCCCTTCGCTGAGCCTCCACTCTGGAAGGGAAGGGACGGGGCCCCTTGGTGAGCCACCAAAGGCCTATGTCTGTGCCCTTTGACTGCAGCACGGCCCCCAAAGCCAAACACATTTACTGTCTGGCCCTTCACAGAAAGTGCTTGGGGTCCTTGGCCCAGAGGCCACGTGAAGCCTCTGAGGGCTGCAAGGCACAGCAGGGCTAGGGCCAGGGCCAGGAGTGCTGGGTGTGAATGTGTGTGTGTGTGTGTATGTGTGTGAGTGCGTGTGTGTATGTGTGTGAGTGCATGTGTGTGTGTGTGTGAGTGCATGTGTGTGTGTGTATGTGTGTGAGTGCATGTGTGTGTGGTGTGTGTGTATGTATGGTGTGTGTGATGTGTATGTGTTTGGCATTGTGTGCGTGGGGTGTGTGTATATGTGTGGCACGTGTGTGTATGGGTGTGAATACATGTGTATGAGTGCATGTGTGTGGCATGTGTATATGTGTGTGGCACGCATGTGTGTGTGAGTGCATGTGTGTGGTGTGTATGTGCGTGAGTGCATGTGTGTGTGTTCGGTGTGTGTATGTGTGTGTGAATGTGTGTGTGTGCATGTGGTGTGTTTGTGTATATGAGCAAGTACATGTAGTATGTGTGCTACGTGTCTGGTGTTGTGTATGAGTGTGTGGTGTGTGTGTATGTGTGCATGTGTGGTGTTTGGTGTTTGTGGTGTGTGTGTGCATATTTATGGTGTGTTTGCTGTGTGTGGGTGCTATGTGTGTGTATATGTGGGTGTGTGTGTGCTATGTGTGACTGTGTGCATGAGGTATATTTGTGTATTGTGTGTGTGCATATATGTGGGTGTGTATGCCATGTGTGACTGTGTGTGCATGTGGTGTATTCACGTGTAGGAGTGTGTGTGTGTGTCTGTGTGGAGGGGCACATACCCTTTCTCCCAGGGCGTGGCAGCAGGCAGGTTGGGGGTGGGGTGGGCTCTGCACTTGTCCTGCCGCCCAGGGGGGCTGAAGGCTGGAGGGTGGGGCAGAGGGGACAGGCCTGGTCACCCTCCCTCCTTGCTCATTCATTAACGTGATGTGTGTTTATGGAGAGCTGACTTGTACCAGGCACGGTTCTGGGAGCCAGGGACACAGGCTGGTTGCAGTGACACATAAACAGATAGCTACACAACCGCAGGTGTGACTGAGATGCAGGCAAGCGGAAGTCCAGGGCTGGGATGGAGAAAGGGGCCTCCTGGGGACGGCCCACGTGGGCCTTGCTGGGAAGTGCCAGGTTCGTGTGATGCCTGTCTATGTGGCTGCTGATGAGGGCGCCCGTGGGACTGCAGGCACGGGGCCGGGTTAGGTGGGAGCCCAGGTGAGCCGCCGGCACTCTCAATGAAAGGCATCCCCACTGTCGCTGACGTCAACTCTAAGCACTCCAGGCGGGGTTTCAGTGTCACTGCGAGGCACATGCCTGCGTCCAGAAGTCATGTCCTTCCTCTGAAACTCCAGCCTGCCTCGACATCCTGTGTCTGGTCCTCAGCTCTCCTGCCAGGCGGGGAGAGGGGAGGTCAGGAAGATTTGGGGGCTGGAGGAGAGGGCGCCAGTGCACAGCCCGCTTGGGGCCGCACGCCCCCAGACACCCTGTGTGAGATGTGAGGTGTGGCTCATTTTGTTCTGTCCCCACCGGCAGGCCAGGCAGCAGTGTTCAACGTGACCTTCCGGCGGGCCAAGGGCTACCCCATCGACCTGTACTACCTGATGGACCTCTCCTACTCCATGCTTGATGACCTCAGGAATGTCAAGAAGCTGGGTGGCGACCTGCTCCAGGCCCTCAATGAGATCACCGAGTCCGGCCGCATTGGTGAGGCCCAGGCACTGCAGGACAAAACCCAGTCCTTTCCCAGACCCCGGCCACTAAGGCCAGGTGCTGCAGGACGAGGCTGAGTCCTTTCCCAGACCCTGGCCACTCCTGCCTGTGGCCCACACACCTCCTCGCACTCAGGTCCCCGGGTCAGATCTGGGGGCCCCAGATGCAGGTCCCCCCAGGGCATCCACAGGGCTGCCGTCGGCCTGCCTCCCTGCCAGGGGCCACACCCAGTCCCTGGCTCCCCAACACTTGTAGACATTGTCCAGCCCTCCACTTCCCCTTCCACCTTCTACCTCCTTTATTTATTTATTGGTATGTTTAAAAGACAAAATTCTGACAGTGCCAATTATTAAACATTAAAGACCACAACGCATATAGACGGCACAGCGACGGCAGCACTGAAGAAACCACACAGCAAGCTCTGCTGGGCCAAGGGCTCCTCCGCTCTACACCAGCACTGCCTCGCCACAGAGCAAGTCTCCAGCACACGTGTGTGTCAGTCACAGTGCATGTCTTCCCCGCCGGGCGTGGCTTCTCACGTCAGCACTCTGCCACCTTCCCTACATGTGGGGATGCACACACGCACGCTTACACACACATACACACAAATGCATGCTCACACAAATGCGGGCTCACACACAAATGCATGCTCACACACGCAAATGCACACTCACGCACGTGAATGCACGCTCACACACAAATGCATGCTCAGCTCACACATGCGAATGCACACTCACGCATGAATGTATCCTCAAATGCACAAATGGATGCTTACACACGCGAATCCATGCTCACACACAAAAGCACACTCAAACACAAATGCACACACACATGTGAATGCATGCTCACACATACAATGCGTGCTCACACGCACATGCTCACACAAATGCATGCTCTCACGTGTGAATGTATGCTCACACACGAATGTATGCTCACACGCAAATGCATGCTCACACACGCGAATGTATGCTCACACACAAATGCGTGCTCACACACGCAAATGTATGCTCACATGCACAAATGCACGCTCACACACGTGAATGCATGCTCACACTTGCATGTGCACACACATGCACACACAGTCATACACACGTGCAAGATCACATGTGCACACAGACATGCTCACATGCACACTCATGGTCACCCATGTATGTGTTCACTCACATGTACAAATCATACACAAACACACATGCCCACATATGTACCTGGTCACCTATGTGAACTAGGTGTGTCCATATCTGAACATGCTCACATGCATACAGGAATACATGCACACACAGTTGTGCTACACATGTACACACTCATGTTTACACATGCAGATGGCTGCAAACACACAGATACACATATGCACATGTTCACATGCCCACATGTATACCTGGTCACACACATACATGCAGGAACACACATGCATACACTTATGCTTATGCATGTACATGATTGCACACTCCCAGGTTCACACACACGCCCACATACATTCACATGCGTGCTTGCACAACACACATGCTCACACACACTCCACATGTGCCATCTTGCTTTCTCCACTTCCCTGCCAGGAGAGAGGAAACAGGCTTGCCCTCGTGCCCCTTTGAAGCTGGCCCTCCCACTGGGCCCAGCCTGCCACCTCCCCAGCCCCTCCATGTGCCCTGCAGGCTTCGGGTCCTTCGTGGACAAGACCGTGCTGCCGTTCGTGAACACGCACCCCGAGAAGCTGCGAAACCCGTGCCCCAACAAGGAGAAAGAGTGCCAGCCCCCGTTTGCCTTCAGGCACGTGCTGAAGCTGACCAACAACTCCAACCAGTTTCAGACAGAGGTTGGGAAGCAGCTGATTTCCGGAAACCTGGATGCACCCGAGGGTGGGCTGGACGCCATGATGCAGGTCGCCGCCTGCCCGGTGAGGCCGCTACCCCTGCTTGGGTCCCCACGTTCCCCCGGTGTGGGGGGCTCTGTCAGGCGCTGTGGGGGGGCAGGGGGGTACCCTGGCTGGCAGGTCGTCTAAGGGACTCCAGCCTGGGCCTGGGGAGAGCAGCCCCTCACCCTGCTGCTGCCCATGCAGGAAAGGGCAGGAGGAAGGGAGGGTGGCCACGAGGGCTCGAAAATCATGCGCTGATTTCATTGTTTGCTGTGAATTAAATGTGTGACCCTGGGCAAACCTTTTGAAGCCCAAACATTTTGCGAGTGGCCAAGGGTGGAACAGGGCCGCTAGGCAGCTGGTCCCGTGGTTCCTGGGGTGGAACCACCCTCCTGCCTCCAGGCCGGGTGGGCGCTGGCTGCCCAGTGCGTGTCGCTCTCCACGTCCTGCCCACCCAGTCTGTGACTGTGAGCCTAACAGAGCAGCCGCAGTCCCTGGGCCATGTTGAGGCCACGCACTGTCCTCCCCTCACAACCCACGTTAGCTCTCCTGCTTCCCTGCAGGCCCAGCACAGACACGCTGCTCACGAGTGTGAGGTCACAGCCTAGGACACGTGCGGCCCACACATGCGCCCGCCAGGGGCTGTCAATGGTGGACTCAAGGCCTGCTGGGCCCTCAGGCTCGTTTTCCTCTGTGTTGCACTCGTTCTGCGTGTGGCCCACGCGTCTGCGAGGGTTTTTCCCCTTGGGGATGGTTTCCTGAGGGTTTGTTCCCAGCTCTGAAGTGCAGGGACCACAGCCAGGTCTCTCTCCTTGCCTTTCCACACGTGCCTCCGCTCCCTGCGCCTCACACATGCACGGCGTGTTTGGGGGCCATTGTCTCCTGCTGGGCATGGCATCTGGGGGAACACGGCTGGGTCCCTGAGACCCGGGGGAAAGGGGCACCAGTGCCAGCCTCTGGGCCACCTCACCAGCTCTGCGTTGTCTCCTCTGCTCCAGAGGGCCCGGTCTGGGAAACTGAGGCAGGTAACCCCGCCCCCCACGCCTTCTTCTCAGGAGGAAATTGGCTGGCGCAACGTCACGCGGCTGCTGGTGTTTGCCACCGATGACGGCTTCCATTTTGCGGGCGACGGGAAGCTGGGCGCCATCCTGACCCCCAACGACGGCCGCTGTCACCTGGAGGACAACATGTACAAGAGGAGCAACGAATTCGTAAGTCCCCACCCCAGGCACCCGGGCACCGCCTGGCAGGACGAATTTGTAAGTCCCCACCCCAGGCACCCGGGCACCGCCTGGCAGGACACCACTGACGGAGGAGACAAGGGCGGGGTCTCCACCTGACAGAGCCTCCTTCCGACCCAAGGAGCAGATTCCTGAGGAAACTTCTGGAAGCCCCACGTGGCAGTGTGGGGTCTCCCGGGACTGGCCTCAGGCCAGGGGAGGGTGGGGTTGGTGGGGGCAGCCAGGCTGAGGCCCAGCGTCACCCTTGTGGGACACCCAGGCCCTGTTGGTCTCCAGCCCCACTGCCCCGCACCTGGGCTGACAGCTGCTGTGGAGGTACAGTAACCGCCCCCAGGCTACAGCTGCACCCTGCTGTCCCTGCCTCCGGCCAGGGTCCCATCCAGAAGCATCCGCCTCCTCCCCCTCCCGGCCTCCCCTGTACGTTCCCTGCTGCCCCTGAGTCCGCCTCCTCCAGTGTGGCCCCTCCCTGCCCCCATTGCCTGAGCTGGGTGAGGGGCTGCGGGGACCATGAGGAACATGCGGGGAGGGACAGAGGCGAGAAGGGGCCCAGGATGCACGGGGTTAGGATGAGCCTCTCTCTGCGGAGGCATCTCAGTGGCTCAGAGGGGCCAGGACCTCTGGCTGGGATCAGCCGTGGGCTGAGAGGCAACCACCGGTCACAGAGGCTTGTCCTCGCTGGCCGTGGTGCGATGCTCTCGCCGCCTGACATCGTAGGCTCTGGGGGCTGCAAAGGACTTTAGAGATACAAGACTCAGGTCCTCTGCTGGGAGCCACAGACAGGGGAGGGACGGCCCTCGGGCCCCAGAACTCGGGTAGGGAGAGCCGCACCTGACACTCATGGCCTCTGCTGACACAGGTCCACCGTGTGGGGAAGGCTGGGATTCTGCCCCCGTGGACATCCCCAGTCCCATGGTGAGACGCCTCAAATGCTGCTCATGCCTGGACTCTGAGTGCCCGAGTCTATGCACATGTTGCCCCAAGGCCACGGCGGCTCTCTGCCCTGCACTCCTGCGCGGCAGCCTCTGCCTCTCCAGCCTTCCCCAGAGAGGGTCGGAAGCACAGGCAGAGCTAAGGCTGAGCGGGGCAGACAGGGGCGGGCACCTGGAAGGCTTGTCCCAGACTCAGGGCCAGCTGAGCAGGACCTCCTGTCTCCAGGACTACCCATCGGTGGGCCAGCTGGCGCACAAGCTGGCCGAAAACAACATCCAGCCCATCTTCGCGGTGACCAGTAGGATGGTGAAGACCTACGAGGTGAGTGCTGCTGGGTCCCGAGCATCCATCGGGTGGGGGCACGTTTCAGCCACAGGCCAGACCCAGCGCCACGGCAGGTCTGAGCGCCGCCTCCGCATGCTGGGCACGTGGGCAGCCAGCCGGCCCGGGTCACAGATCCCCCGGGTGAGGAGCCCGACGCTTCCCGTCGGGGACAGGACACCTGTGTGTTGATAGAAGGAGGAATTCCTCCCTGTCCCTGAAACTCAGCTGTGTTGACAGCATGTCTTGGCATTGGTGATATTTCTGTTTTTTCCTGGAATACAGCACAATTCTTTATTTTATGGAAACACACTTATTTTATGCTCACATACATTTGAACATCAACATTCTCCATGAAGATAAAATTACACAAAAACGTTCACAAGCTTGGAGTGCGGAGTGGGATGAATTTCACGAAGGAAGCACAGCTGATAACCAGCCTCTGCTCCTAGAAGCAGAGGCCCCCAGTGAAACACGTTCATCCTCATTTCCGCTGCTAGTGCCATGTGTTCAGCCAGAACAGGTTAGTGCGTCAAGATGCTCAGGTGCTGTCGGGGTTCCCAAGACCACTCTCGGGGTCAGTGATTTGCTGGAAGGACTTGCAGAGCTCAAGAACCAGTAAACTCAGCTACAGTTCATTGCAGAGCAGACCCTCCTGGGTGCCAGCCGCCTCCCGAGGTGGGAGGATACAGACAAAAGTCAGCACAGGTCAAAGGTGCACAAGAGAGAAACCGCGCACGAGCTCCCAGTGTCCTCTCCCTGCGGGGGTGTGGGCGGTACTCTATCCTCCCGGCGACGACGTGTGGCCTCATGCATGGAAGACGGTCTCCAGGGAGGCTCTCAGGCCTTGGTGTCTACTAGGGGTCAGTCACAGTGGCGCAGCTGACACCCCACGGCTGACCTCAGTCTCTAGCCCTCCAGAGGTCAAGCTGAAAACTGTCCAGGGCCCCACCCCAAATCACACTGTGGGACTATCCGGAGTGACCTGAGGCCCCAGGAACAATGACACCCCCATCGGGTAGGACGTGCCAAGGGCTCAGAGGCCACCTCTCAGGAGCTCAGCCGGGGCCCTATCACGCTTCAGCATGTGTGGGGTGTGGCCAGCCAGGCCTGCTAGATGGAGCCTTTACTGCGTAACAAGGGTTTGCTAGAAGGAAGGAAACGCTGCACGCCCTCCTGAAAGGAGCCTCCGCGCATAGCAGCCTGCACGGTGTGTGGCCCCGAGGCCACAGGGACAGAAGGACTGAGCTGGAGGAAGGAGGTGGTTGTCATTGTACTTTACACAGCCACGTGCCCAGTTCTTCAAGGTGGACAGGGTCCTGGGCCGCTCACCTCACGCCCAGCTCTGTTACTTACCACAGGACGCCCCAGGCCCTTCCTTACCACGAGCCCTCAGGTTCCTCATCTGTGAAAGGGGCAGTGGTGCCTGGCTGGCAGGGCGTCGTGGCTACTGAGCTCACCCGCTCAGGGAATTCACAGAGCGGGTGAATTCCCTAAGGGCCCGATTATCCTCATCCCGATAGTGACCGACCTGCTGGCCATTCCAGGGCCGTCACCGCCATCTTCTTCAAAATGGCACACGGGAAACCAGGGCACCTTCTTCCCCCTGCCCGGGGCTCTGCCCAGCTGGGCAGCCTCACAACCCCTGCCCTGCTGCTTAGGCTGAGGAGACACACTCAGGGTTTGGGGAAGGAAGGTGCCCGGGAGGGCCGCTGCTTTTGTAAAGTGCACATTTGCTGAACTATGGGGATCCATTGTCAGGCCCATATCCCAGCCACAAGCTCAACCTCATGGTATGTTGGGGCCGACAGCAAGACCAGCGGTTCCTGCCATCGGTTCCCCGGGGTCTGGAGTGGGAGCAGGACCCTGCGGGAGACACGGGATGGGGGCAGGTGTCTGGGGGACCCTCCGAGTGGGCACCCAGAGCTGGTCAGGCTGCCGGGACAGTGGGTCAGCGCAGGGCAGGGCTGGGGCCGGACATCCACGGAGACCACCCGCTGGTCAGGATGTCACAGCCCTGTGTCCCATCTGTAGGTGGCCATGATGGTCCCCTCCTCACCAGCAGTAGCAGGTCCCAATCCTTTGCCATTTGTCATGGGCACTATGGCGATGGTGTGGCGCCAGGGCCAGGCACTGGAGGCAGGAACAGCCCACCCCATGCCTACTGCTGAGCCTTGGGGCACACAAGCCTTCCTCAGCCTTTCCTGGTCACCTTCGGGGATGGTCAAGGCAGCGGGCAGCGAGTGTGGACGCATGTGCCGCGCCCCCTCTGAATGTGTTTCTGCACCAAGTGCACAGGAGGCTCAGCGGGACAGGATGTGGGAGGGCCCAGCTCTCCCAAGACAGGGATGGCCCCAGACTGGGACGGATGGAGGTGGGCGGTGGGCGGAGGGCGCAGAGGAGGGTGGTGGCCAGGCTGTGACAGGCCCCAGGAGCTCCATGGAAGGGACTGGGTCCATTCAGGGCAGTCATGGGAGGGTTTGGGTGGGGAGGTGACCCGACCATCTGTTCCGTGCTCCTGGAAGGTGAAATGATGCCGCAATCTTCCGTGAAAGAAGCTGAGCACGTGTGAGCGTGGGGGAGGCTGGCTGCGCCCCTGTGCATCTGGCCGGCCAGAATCGATGTCACTGGGCTGTTTAACACCCATGGAAACTCAGTAGAGTGCCCAGAGCCGATTGCTTCCTGGTGATTTTACTGTGATCCACCCTCATGGGGCTACTTCCGCCTACCACACCTGTGTGGTGGAAATTCTGGCCAACACTGGCCACCATGCACGTCCTCCCAACCCAGTGATGTCGCCAGCTTGAAATCCACCAGGCAGGAGCACTCACACCACAGGCGGGATCACTCACACCACAGGCGGGAGCACTCACACCACAGGCGGGAGCACTCACACCACAGGCAGGATCACTCACACCACAGGCGAGAACACTCACACCACAGGCAGGAGCACTCACACCACGGTCGGGAGCACTCACACCACAGTCGGGATCACTCACACAGGCGGGAGCACTCACACCACAGTCGGGATCACTCACACAGGCGGGAGCACTCACACCACAGTCGGGAGCACTCACACAGGCCTGGACAATGCTGCAGCTCAGGGCTTTGCTTTCTTTTTTTATCCTCATGATGCAACAGTAATTTTTTTTATTTTTTATTTATTTTATTTTATTGAGACAGAGTTTTGCTCTTGTTGCCCAGGCTGGAGTGCCATGGTGTGATCTCAGCTCATTGAGACCTCCGCCTCCCGGGTTCTCCTGCCTCAGTCTCCTGAGTAGCTGGGCTTACAGGTGCCCACCACCATGCCCAGCTAATTTTTGTATTTTTAGTAGAGACGGGGTTTCACCATGTTGGCCAGGCTGGTCTCAAACTCCTGACCTCAGTGATCCACCCACTTTGGCCTCCCAAAGTGCTGGGATCACAGGTGTGAGCCACCATGCCTGGCTTAGGTTTTTTTTTTTTTTTTTTTTTCGAGACAAGGTCTTGCTCTGTCGCCCAGGCTGGAGTGCAGTGGTGTGATCTCAGCTCACTGCATCCTCCACCTCCTGGGTTTAAGTGATCCTCCTACCTCAGCCTCCCGAGTATCTGGGACTACAGGCATGTGACACCACACCACTCTAATATTTGTATTTTTTGTAGAGATGGGGTCTTCTTATGTTGCCCAGGCTGGTCCTGAGCTCCTGGGCTCAGGCGATCTTCCCACATCAGCCTCCCGAGTGCTGGGATTCCAGGCGTGGCCCCTGGGCAGCTCAGGGCTTTTTACCCCCAAGAACCTTTTACCACACATCACTGACCACACACTCTAGGGACCAAGTGCAAAACTGCGTTGAGGACCATCCCAGCCATTTTGCAGGTGCAGAAGCCCCTGGGGTGAGCCCAGTGCGTGCAGATGCCATGGCACGGGTCCTAGCCGTGCCCTGTCTGGTCTTCTTATCCAACAGAAACTCACCGAGATTATCCCCAAGTCAGCCGTGGGGGAGCTGTCTGAGGACTCCAGCAACGTGGTGCATCTCATTAAGAACGCTTACAATGTGAGTCTCCCGCACCACTCAGCTGGGACCCATGGGGTGGCCAGCGATCTCCCCACTGCAGGTCAGCTCCTGCCGCACGTCAGCAGGAGGGTGGTCTGGGAGGAAAGCCCCTGCCCTGTGGGCCGGCTACAGCCTCCAGACCGGCCCTCAGTCCTCCAGGACACCCTGGCCTGTCACTTCCACGGGGAGCTCTGCGTCCTCTCTCGTTGATGGTGTGGGCGATGCTCCCTGAAACCCGAGCTCAGGCCCTCTTCATTCCGGACTCTTCTCTGCGGGTCTCTATGGGGAGGGGGGTGGACAGCTCTGGTGGCAGACAGTGCAGCTGGGGCAGGAGGAGGCCACAGGAAACCCCCACGGTGGACTTGGGCCCTGGGAAGACACCCTGGGGGTGGAATTCCTCTTGCTCTGTTCACCTGTCTTGGGCAAGCCCCAGAGAAGCCCTCACCCCCTGAATTTCTCCCTGGCGCACGGCCCATCAAGCTGCATCCTGGGCTGCTCCCCTGGGGAGCCCATGGCCCTGGTGGCCATAGGTAGGCACAGGTGCGCACTAAGTGCGGCTCAGGGCTCCAGGCACCAGAGGTCCGGACTGCTCCGGAAATCTACCCCCAGGTGAGAGATGTTCTCAGAATTCTTGCCTGGATCCCTCTAGGCCAAAGGTCCTCCTGGCTTGAGGGAGCTCAGCATGTTAGCGCCTCCGACAAACTCTGGGTCATTGAATTAAACTGAAGGCCTGTGGAGGAGGTGCCATTTGCTTCTCGTAGCCTCCTGTGAGTCCCAAACCCTCAGAGCAGACCCTCCTGGGTGCCAGCCACTGCCCGAGGTGTTTCTGTCCTTACACAGAGGATGCAGGCGACACCACTGCCCTGGCCGTTCACCCGATGCCCCTATGAACCTGTCCCTCTGCCTCCTCTCAATTTCCATCTGTCTCTCAGTCTTTGTCTCTGTCTCTCTTTCTCTGTCTCTCTCTGTCTCTGCCCCATCTCTGTCTGTCTCTGTCTCTGCCTCTGTTTCTCTCCATCTCCATGTCTCTGTCTCTGGCTCTGCCCATCTCTGTCTGTCTCTGCCTCTCGCTGTTTCTCCCCATCTCTCTTATCGCTTGAACAATTTATCCAGCTCCTGCCCTGTGCTGGGTCCTGGGGACTCAAGGCTGAGGAGCAGCAGAAGCTCCCGTCCCTGAGACTCACACCCTGGCTCCATGCTAGTCCCTGTGGTCGGGCTGTCTCGGGGGCAGGACTGTGGCCCTGGCAGCCCTACCATCCTCAGCACATCCTGCTGTGCTCTCCTCTGTGTCATCAGCTGACACTGGGGACTTGCAGGGAGAGGAGAAGTGGAGACGGGTCTAAACCGCTGGGCCAGGCAGGGCCAGGACAACAGAAAGACTCGCCCCTAAGAGTGGCCGCTCTCTGCCCGCAGAAACTCTCCTCCAGGGTCTTCCTGGATCACAACGCCCTCCCCGACACCCTGAAAGTCACCTATGACTCCTTCTGCAGCAATGGAGTGACACACAGGAACCAGCCCAGAGGTGACTGTGATGGCGTGCAGATCAATGTCCCGGTGAGCCTGGCCGCGAAGGTCCCTATCCCAGCATGCTGAGGGGCTCTGGGGACAGTCAGAAAGAGCCAGGGTCCCCATCCCAGCACACCGAGGGGTCCTGGGGACAGCCAGGAGGAGCCAGGGTCCCCATCCCAGCACACTGAGGGGTCCTGGGGACAGCCAGGAGGAGCCAGAGTCCCCATCCCAGCACTCTGATGGGGGCAGGGAGGGTACACAGGCATCAGAGGCTGTCTGGGGGCAGGCAGCATCCACTGGCAAGTTCCTGTTTCTTTCCTTCACCTCCTCTCTGCCGAGGCCAGACGCTTTCCTTGTGAAGCTGATGTCAGGAACATCAGTGAGAGGGTGCCGGGAGGGTGCTCCTCAGTGAGAGGGTGCCGGGAGGGTTCTTCACACACGCCTTGACCCAAGAGTCCTACTCATCAACCTGGAGCCCCAAATCCCTGGATCGGGCCAGTGTAGACTGAGGGATGGAGTGATGGCTGCACCCCCTGGGGGCAGACACCAGACCCACGGAACAGGCACAGACGGCAAGCTCGGGTTGGTTGGTTCTCACGATTTTCTGCGTGTTTCATTTTGTTTTTTGACAGAAACATTAAGGTGTGGGCCACACAGGTGATTAGGAATGCACACTGAGTTCCTTCCCTAATCTTTCAGGTTTAAGTTTATTATCCAATCATTTGATTTTTTTTTTTTGCTAGCTGTGAAATAATATTCAGTAAGACTCTTGCTTTCATTGCATTTTCTTAATATGACTTTGGAATTCCTTCAAACACATTTCTTCCTAAATGCTGCCTGTGGATTTTTTTTTTTCTTTTTTTTGAGATGGAGTTTCGCTCTGTCGCCCAGGCTGGAGTGCACTGGCGCGATCTCGGCTCACTACAATCCAAGTGATTCTCCTGACTCAGCCTCCTGAGTAGCTGGGACTACAGGCGTGTGCCACCACGCTTGATTAATTTTTGTATTTTTAGTAGAGACAGACTTTCGCCATGTTGGCCAGGCTGGTCTCAAACTCTTGACCTCAGATGATCCACCCGCCTCGGCCTCCCACAGTGCTGGGATTACAGGTGTGAGCCGCGGCGCACGGCCGTCCCGTGGATTCTCACCAGAATGTTTCCCTCATATTGGGTGGTCCGAGTGGGAGTGTGCTCAGCTTATCCTGATTTGCTGTCTGCGTGTCACATGTCTCTGCTGATGTGTGGCCCAGGAGATCCTGGTGCCCGCCAGAGCGGGAGTGCGGGCAGAGCACCTCCTTGCCAGCTGACTTCAGCTTCTCGGATCTGAGCATCAGCTCTTCCTACTCCCAGTCATCCTCTCCTCTCCACGCTGAACCCCCCGGGACCCCTGCAGAGGCCAGGAGGCGAGGGTTGGGAGCCAGGCTGTGACCCTGGCCGCCGAGGGTCCCCACCTGAGCCCAGCACTGCCCTGCAGATCACCTTCCAGGTGAAGGTCACAGCCACACAGTGCATCCAGGAGCAGTCGTTTGTCATCCGGGCGCTGGGCTTCACGGACACAGTGACTGTGCAGGTCCTTCCCCAGTGTGAGTGCCGGTGCCGGGACCAGAGCAGAGACCGCAGCCGCTGCCATGGCCAGGGCTTCTTGGAGTGCGGCATCTGCAGGTGAGGCAGGCGCAGGTCTCCGTGAAGCCTCCCCCAGCCTCACCCCACAGGGCAGGTGTCTGCAGGTGAGGCGGGCACAGGTCCCTGTTGAACCCTCCCCGATCCCCACCTCACCGGGCAGGTGTCGGCAGGTGAGGTGGGCGCAGGTGGCTCCATCCCTCCCCCCACCCCATGGAGCAGGCATCCTGGGGGCCCCCTTCTGCAGGAGGTGGGGAGATTTGGGATTGGAACCCAGAACCCCTTGGCAAGCCCTCGCCCATGCTCCTGAGCCAGGGCACCAGCGATGCCAGCCTGTACTCTACACTCTCTGGCCATGGAGGACCCAAGGCAGGTGACTAGTGGGCAGGAGGACCCCCTCACCAGAGGATGGAGGCCCATCTCAGGGGCACAGGGAGTCCCCATTGGGCGTGCCCATGGCCTTGAGTGGGTCACTTTCTCTGCCTGACATTCCTTGACCCTAGGAGCTGGCTTCTCTTGGACTTTGGGGACCCAAGGCCATCAGGCTGGCTGCCCTGGGGCATGGGTGGCCAGAGAGCCTCCTGGGACAGGTGACGGCTTCTGGCAGCCTGGGCCCCATAGGTCACCCTTTGGGCATGCACACCCCCTGCCAGGCATGGGCACCCCACCTCCCAGGTGGACCCAGTGGGGAGGTTCACATGGCACTCAGCCAGGCAGCCTACCCTGGGGCTGGATGGCTGTCCCCCTTTCCTTGCCTGCCTGGCCGGAGCTGCTAGGCTGACCTCCCAGGGCTCTGCCCCCTTTGCTCTGGCCACCTCCTCCCCTCTCCTGACCGCTGTGCCAATCCACACCCTGGTGGCAGTACCCTTCCCCACCTGCAGGTCCCCACTGCCCCCAGCCTCCTCCCATATCTCAGGACAGTGATGGTCTCTGTGGTCGTGGTGGTCTCTGTTGCTGTCCCCGTGCCTCAGTGGCCACCCTGCCCACTGTCCTGGGTGTGCAGCCCTGGGGTGGCCTCTTCACAGGACTGTAGGGGTGACTCAGTGGGAACACTTGGCAGGTGTCGGGGGGTGCCCTGCCACAGGTACTCAGACACTCGGTCCTGCAGCTTTCTCCTCTGGGGAGCAGGAGAGCCCGTGGCAGGGCTGTCTCTGAGGATGCCTCGGGGTGTGTGTGGCTCCTGCCTGCCAGCGGCTTGATGCCAGCTTCCACATCTGTAAAAACCCCTTGTCCCTGCATTCTCCCACAACCTGGCCTGTCAGTGCACAAACACAGGAGGGAGGGCAGGCTGTGGCAGGTGGCAGTGCCAAGTCCCCACTGGCCACCACGTGGAGCGTGCAGGAGCAGACACCAGCCACTCACAGAGCACCAGTATCGCAGCACAGGCCATGTGCATGGCTGCAACACAGCTCCACAGTGAGCCTGCCGAGCCACTGCACGCGCACGCCAAGGCCAGGTGTCTGCTTTCCCCTCGGGACATCCTGGGGAGGGAAGGCAGGGCCCCTGCACGTTTTGAGCACATTTAGTCCGTGGCAGGTGCTCATAGGCCTCGAGGAAAGCACAGACAATGTGCCACAGGGGTGTTCTCCACCAAGGGCAAGGGGCCTGGAGGACAGGGCGGCTGTCCCCTGTCCCACATCACTGGGGGGAGCCTGACCTTGGGGCCACTCCTGTCCCCAGGTGTGACACTGGCTACATTGGGAAAAGCTGTGAGTGCCAGACACAGGGCCGGAGCAGCCAGGAGCTGGAAGGAAGCTGCCGGAAGGACAACGACTCCATGGTCTGCTCAGGGCTGGGGGACTGTGTCTGCGGGCAGTGCCTGTGCCACGCCAGCGACGTCCAAGGCAAGCAGGTATACGGGCAGTACTGCGAGTGTGACACCGTCAACTGTGAGCGCCACAACGGACAGGTCTGCGGCGGCCCGGGTGAGCCCATGGGTCCCTGCCGGACAACGGCTGTCCTGCGGCACAGACTTGGCGTTGGGGGGTGCGTTCTGGACCATTCAACAAGTGGAACAGAAAGGGGGGATCCTGAGGACAGACGGCGCAAGTCTCGCCCAGCCACCGGGCGTCAGCAGGAACTCGGATGACCCTGTACCCCGCCCTGCCTCAGTTTCTGTGTCCATGAGGACAAGGCGTCCCTGTGGGGAGGGCCCACAGGAGGAACAGTCACAGCCCTACTGAGGTCCCATTCACAGCAGGGCAGGGGGAGGTCCAGACTGGCCAGGAGGTGGCCACGTGGCTGGCGGGGGCTGGAAGGCCTGGCTGGTGGCCCCATGCCTTTTGCTCAGGCACATCCCCCAGGCTGGAGGAGGCAGGTGGGCTGGAGGGAGCAACCCGCAGTGGGGTTTCGGGCGGGTCTCGGTTCCCAGGCCAAGCAGGAGCTTAGCCGTGCTGCCCCCGTCTTCCAGACAGGGGGCAATGCTACTGCGGGAAGTGCCTCTGCTCCGAGGGCTTCGAGGGCTCTGCGTGCCAGTGCGAGAGGACCACCGAGGGCTGCCTGAACCAGCGGCGCGTCGAGTGCAGTGGCCGTGGCCAGTGCCGCTGCAACGTATGTGAGTGCCATTCAGGTTACCAGCCGCCTCTGTGCCAGGAGTGCCCCGGCTGCGCGTCACCCTGCAGCAAGTACATGTGAGTGCAGGTGGGGCAGGCAGGGTGGGCAGGGATCCCCACTCCCCGGCCACCGACCCAGCAGCCGGGCTCACTCGGGGACCCCAGTGAGCACCTCTGCACCGCAGGGTTCTCTGCGGGTACATCTGGACTGAGGGGCCCTCAGCAGCCGCCGTGCCCCTGTGCCCCTCCTCCCTCCTGTGCGCACCTGCCACGGGCCCTGGGATCAGGCTTCCAGTTCACCCACTGCACCCGCATCTGCCCCACTTGGGCCCCTTCCTTGGCCTGAGGGCACCCCAACCCCACCTGCCCCACCTGGTGGACACACACCCAAGCCCGAGCCCCCGATGCCGGAGCCCCCGCACACCCTGGCACCCATGCTCACGCCTGGCTCCCCACAGCTCCTGTGCCGAGTGCTTGAAGTTCGAAAAGGGCCCCTTAGGGAAGAACTGCAGCGCGGCGTGTCTGGAACTGCAGCTGCGGAACAACCCCGTGAAGGGCAGGACCTGCAAGGAGAGGGACTCAGAGGGTTGCTGGGTGACCTACACACTGGAGCAGCAGGATGGGATGTACCGCTACCTCATCTACGTGGATGAGAGCCGAGGTGAGGCTGCTGGGGTGCAGCGGGGACCGGCTCCAGAGCTCCTGCTGCAGGGTCTCCGCAGAGGCAAGGGTGGTGCGGGAGGAGGATCTCACCTCCAGCGGTGTGGGCCCAGCAGGGTGAGTGAGCCGTGCAGGTGCCCTTGGTGGCATCGCAAGGAGGCCAGAGGCCAGTCTCCCCACCCCCAGCAGCCTCCCCTTTCCCTCCCCTCCTCGCCTGACCCCACATCAAGCTGGGCAGCAGATGGCCTGTTCCCTGGGGGCACCGCTGCTCCACACCGGGCAGGCCCACCAGTGCCGCACGGCCCAGGCCATCTCCCACTTGGTGCCTCATGGGGCAAGGCTTGGAGTTGCGGGTCCCTGGGAGTGGCCCGCGGTCAGGTTGCTGCGTGAGGCTCCCCTGAGGGGATTGGGAGATCCTGGTGCTCGGCTCTCAGCCCTGGAGGGGCCCAGGGCCACCAGGCATCACCGTCCGCCAACACTCTCTGCCCATCACTCATTCGGCTCCAGTTGGAACCAGTCCCAGCCCCACAGTGACCTTGGTGGCACTGACCCTGTCTCATTCGACTCCAGTTGGAGCCAGGCCCAGCCCCACAGTGACCTTGGTGGCACTGACCCTGTCTCATTCGGCTCCAGTTGGAGCCAGGCCCAGCCCCACAGTGACCTTGGTGGCACTGACCCTGTCTCGTTCGGCTCCAGTTGGAGCTAGGCCCAGCCCCACAGTGACCTTGGCGACACTGGCCCTGCTTCTTCAGGTCTCATGTTCCACAGGCTCCTGAGAGGCAGAGGGGCTGGGGCTGGGGGCCGCTGGCGACTCCATCAGGCATGGCCAGCAGCCGGCCAGGACTCTTGCAGGACTGAGACCTGGGAGCTCCTCCCTCCCCAGGAAGGGACCCGAGGCAGGCGGTGGGGGTCTCTGAGCCTGTAGGTGACATGCCTGGAGCTCACAACCCACATGTGGACCTGAGGCTGCAGACCCCTGCCTGCCAGGGCAGGAACCCCTGCGGGCCACTTTGAGGGACAGATTTGGGTCACGTCTGGTTTCTGCAATCCTGGCCAAGTCACTTCACCTTTAAGGACGGGTGAAGGAAGGCAGGCCCCCCCAGGAAAGGCAGGATGGCAGGAGGGGGCACGGGGAGTGAGGGTGCGGGTCAGGATGGCAGGAGGGGGCACAGGGAGTGAGGGTGCGTGTCAGGATGGCAGGAGGGGGCACGGGGAGTGAGGGTGCGTGTCAGGATGGCAGGAGGGGGCACAGGGAGTGAGGGTGCGTGTCAGGATGGCAGGAGGGGGCACGGGGAGTGAGGGTGCGGGTCAGGATGGCAGGAGGGGGCACGGGGAGTGAGGGTGCGGGTCAGGATGGCAAGAGGGGGCACGGGGAGTGAGGGTGCGGGTCAGGATGGCAAGAGGGGGCACGGGTAGCGAGGGTGCCAGGCCGGGCCAGGGACTGCACTGAACGCTAGTGTCTGTCCCAGGGTCAGCAGCTGTGGGCCTGGCCCACTAGGGCCCACAGCCCCCATGCTCAGGAAGCAGGCACAGCTGCCACGAGAACCAGGACCTTGCGTTGCTCATCCTGGCACCGGCCTCACCTGCTGAGCTCAGGTCTTTGGTCCTGCCCTTGATGACCATAAATCACCTTCACAGTAGGGGTAGCGAACTCCAGCAGAGCCCCTGAGCCTGGTTCTGGACTCTGCTGTAGGAGAGCAGGGTCCCTGGCACTGTCTCCTACCCCCCGTATTAGCACTCTGTCCTGGCTGCCCGGTACCCTGGCCCTGCCTGCTTCTCTGTCAGCAGGGGTGGTGGCAATGGCCCTTATGTTTCATTTGGAACCACAGGGCCTGGCCTGGAATCCAGCAGGGGCTGGGCCAGGTTCTCACTGACCCCTGGCCGTGGTGATGGATGGTAAACTGGGGCCCTGGGAACCTCCGTCTCTCTAAGTGCTGTGTTGTGGGGTGACCTCGGACCTGTGGGCACACACGGCTCAGTGAGATGGGGCTGGACTGACACTCAGGTGTGCTGCTTCCCTAGAGTGCGTGGCAGGCCCCAATATCGCCGCCATCGTCGGGGGCACCGTGGCAGGCATCGTGCTGATCGGCATCCTCCTGCTGGTCATCTGGAAGGCTCTGATCCACCTCAGTGACCTCCGGGAGTACAGGCGCTTTGAGAAGGAGAAGCTCAAGTCCCAGTGGAACAACGTAAGTGGCCGTCCTTGGGGGTCCCACGCAGAGGGACACATGCGTCCCACACTATGTGCCCTCCTGCTGTGGGAGGCCGTGGACACCCGTGTGTGGCTGCACCCCTGCCTCCCCGGGCAGCTTGTCCTCTGGGCGTCCGCCGCTGTGGGTGAGCTCGGCCGCAGGTGCTGGGACCCTGGGAGGGCTGCCCCGCGTCTAGCTCTTCCGTGAAGCCACGGCTTCCATGCGGGGAGTGTCCTCAGGGAGAAAGATTCTGCTCTGAAAACCTCCCACACTCACAAGCCCCTGTTTGCATTTCCCACCAGGATAATCCCCTTTTCAAGAGCGCCACCACGACAGTCATGAACCCTAAGTTTGCTGAGAGTTAGGAGCACTTGGTGAAGACAAGGCCGCCAGGACCCACCATGTCTGCCCCATCACGCGGCTGAGACATGGCTTGCGACAGCTCTTGAGGATGTCACCAATTAACCAGAAATCCAGTTATTTTCCGCCCTCAAAATGACAGCCATGGCCGGCCGGGTGCTTCTAGGGGCTCGTCGGGGGGACAGCCTCGCTCTGACCTGCACAATCTTTGCATGGAGACTTGAGAAGGGAGGGCTTGAGGCTGGTGAGGTTAGGTGCATGTTTCCTGTGCAAGTCAGGACATCAGTCTGATTAAAGGTGGTGCCGATTTATTTACATTTAAACTTGTCAG
The DNA here is from genome assembly GCF_009828535.3 of Hylobates moloch. NCBI lineage: Eukaryota > Metazoa > Chordata > Mammalia > Primates > Hylobatidae > Hylobates > Hylobates moloch. The sequence goes on from NW_026652289.1 coordinate 1,723,463, forward strand.
GGTATAAAATGACATCCCATTAATTATATTGTTAATCAATCATGTGTATAGAAAAAAAATAAAACTTCAATACAGGCTGTCCATGGAAACTGGGCACTGTGTCCGCTGTGTTCCCCCGACTGGCAAGGTGGCCAGGTGCGCATGGGCCCTGTCCTGCCCGCTGACCTTTGCCACACAGGCACACAGCTGGCTTCAGACCGTGGGGCAGGTTCTGTTTTCCCTTTTCCTTCCTCACCTGCTGGTCTGTACAGAGCCCCGCTCTGAGCCCCTGTCCCAAATCCTACGTGCATTTCCGTAAACGGTGGTGGCCCCACCAAAGAGGTGCCTGCGGTGGAGCCTGGCCAGGGCAGAAGCAAAGCAGGAAAGTGGGTGTCTGCCCTCCGTCCAGCCATCTACACCTCCCTTCCAACTGTGTCTACACCTCCCCTTCAGCTGTATCTACACCTCCCCTCCAGCTGTCTGCACCTTCCCTCCAGCCATCTACACCTCCCCTCTGGCTGTGCCTACACTTCCCCTCCAGCTGTGTCTACACCTTCCCTCCAGCTGTCTACATCTCCCCCCGCCAGCTGTCTACACCTCTCCTCCAACTGTGTCTACACCTCCCCTCTGGCTGTCTACAGAGCCCCCTCTGCCTCCCACTGGGGTACTCAGAGGGGAGGGAGCCAGTACCGCTTTAGTGGAAGTGTGGAAACAGCTCTGGGCTGTGCCAAAGCTGCTCACAGCCGCAGAGCAGAATTCAGCACCAAGCTCCACACAGATCCTGCCTGAGAGCTCTGGACGCAGGCAGGCTGCTGGCCATGGCTGCAGTTGGTGAATGTCTCAGTGTTAGCACAGGAAGGCCCTTGTCCTGGGAAACCCCTTACTTTGTCTGGGCAAGCCACACAGCTGGCCACACTGCCAGAGCCACTGCAGACCTGCAGATGGGCACATGTGGGCGGCATCTGCTTTAGGTCCCCTACTTTAAAATTCTAACTGTGGCCAGGCCTGTTAGAACCACCTAATGGTGGTTCATGCCTGTAATCCCAGCACGTTGGGAGGCCAAGGTGGGAGGACTGGTTGAGCTTAGCAGTTCGAGATCAGCCTTGAACCTGAGGCTGTTAAGTTAGCAGCTGTTAACAAGAGTCACACAGCACACCTGGTGACCCAGCCTTGAACAGTGAGACTCCATCTCTACTAAACATTAAAAAAAATTAGTAGTGTGGTGGCACATGCCTGTAGTCCCAGCTACTCGGGAGGCTGAGTTAGGAGGACGGCTTAGGACTGGGAGTTGGGGGTCGCAGTGAGCTGTGATTGCACCACTATACTCCAGCCTGGGTGACAGAGAAAGACCCTATCTTAAAAAAAAAAAAAAAAAAAAGCAAATAAACAAACCAAAAACAAACTTCTAACCGTGCGATAACCTCTTACTGTACATGCCTGGGAGCCTTTACCTGGGCAGGTGGGAGTAGCTAGGAATGACCAGATGCTCCATCACTGCCCACTTCCCAGCTCAGGGCTCCTCCACCCAGCCTGCGCCTGGGGCTTTAAATGCCCCCGCCCTGTCGGAGAAAGGCTGCCGTGATTGGTGTTCAGTGTCCCTCGGGGACGCTGCTGTGCAGCCAGGGTGGACACCCGCTGGCCTCAAGGCTCAGTTCCCCAAGGCTGGCCTGGGCAGCCGAACAAGCCTCACCTAGAAGCCTGTCAGAGGTGCATTCTCAGCCTGGCCCCAGACCAGCTAGTCGGCAGCACTCCGGGCGGGCTCAGCAATCTGGGCTTTGCAGGTCCTCCAGGGATACTGATGCACGCTGTGGTTTGAGAACCACTAGAAAAAGCTAGGAGATGGAGGTCAAATTGTTGACACTGGGTGGGCGCAGTGGCTCACGCCTGTAATCCCAGCACTTTGGGAGGCCGAGGTGGGCAGATCACGAGGTCAGGAGATCGAGACCACCCTGGCTAACATGGTGAAACCCCATCTCTACTAAAAATGCAAAAATTAGCTGGGCGTGGCGGCGTGTGCCTGTAATCCCAGCTACTCGGGAGGCTGAGGCAGGAGAATCGCTTGAACCCAGGAGGTGGAGGTTGTGGTGAGCCGAGATCGTGCCACTGCACTCCAGCCTGGCAACTAAGCTAGATTCCATCTCAAAAAAAAAAAAAAAAATTGTTGACATCAAGTTATGGTCTACAGGGGTGTGTGCAGGGTGGTGATGCCCTCTCAGGAAGGAGGGATGGGGGAGGGTGACCTCAGGTGACCCAGGCAATCAGAGGGCCTGTCCCGGAGCACGTCCGGCAGAGATCAGATGCCAGCCCTGCGTGAAACCCTCCTCACGGGGTTACTGAGAATTCCAAGGTAGGCTTTGGGCAGAATTGGAGTTAGGCATCGACCAGGGTGTGGCAGGAACCACCACCCAACTCACTGCAGCTGCTAACTTAACAAGAGTCACACGGCACACGGACCACCTGCTTCCCGTTGTTCCTACAGGTGGAATCTCTGAGCCTGGACCTTTTAAGCCAAGAATGGCTTAAGGTGTTTCCCACACCCTGAATTCCAGCAGAATAGCTGACGCCAGCCGGTCTGAAGGCCCCACCAAGGAGCCGACTCGGCTCAGAAATGCGGATTCTTCGCCCCGCATCCCGTGACTTCACCCCTCATACTCACCAATCAGCAATCCCCACGCTTCAGACCCCATCACTGCCCAGACCCCTGAAAAACACCATCCCCAAGCCCCTCGGGAGGTGGGTTTGAGGTTTCCTCCCATCTCCTCGCTTGGCTGCCCCACGCGTCTTAGACTCTTTCTCTGCGGCAACTCCCTCTGTTTCAGTGTGTTGGTATATCACCGCACAGTGGGCAATAGGCCCTGAGCCAGGGTCCTAGGACACACGTGCCCCAGCTCGAGATCCACCTCGGTGATCGCAGCAAGGGCCTGGATCACCCCCAGACGTGCCTCTAGCAAGACAAACTGTCAGATGCCCTCAATCCATTTTGTGGTTTTTCTGACATTTTCCTGCCAGTTTTCAGAAGCTCTTTTTGACGTTCCAACCTTGTTCCAGGGAACTGAGGGGAGCTCCTGAGACCCGGGGAAGAAGCACGGACTCCAAGGGTGAGCCCCCAGTCCACGTCCAGCTCTACTTCTTACTGGCTGCCTGACCTGGAACAAACTGTGTTTTGTCTTGTCAAAAGTACAGGTGGAGGGATCCCTAAAGCCTGGCCCTGGGAGGATGCAGAGAGGTTGGCACAGGAAGTGCTTTGAGAATCGTAACTGCTTGCAAGGGATGGGCAACCGGAACTGTCTGTGTCTTGGTCAAGGACAAACTCCTGAGCACAAGAGACCCCGCGTGGCACAGACCAGCTCTGAAGCCATGAAGCTGCCAACCGTGTGCAGCCCCCCAGGAGCCCTCCCACACACCAGGGGTGCAGGTTCCACTTCATTGCTTAGTCCCATCATGGGGAATGGGCTCTGGCCTGTGGGCCCAGCCCTCTCTCCCTCCCTCCATGCCTCACCCCAGACCCTGCTGATCCCTGCCTGTCCAAGGCTCCACACTGTGTAGCCCCTTCCAAAGTGAGTCCAAAGTCTGGGACCTTCAGGTGCTCTCCTTGTTCTCCCCAGTGTTAAGCATCTGGTGGTTTAACGGGTTGCCAGAAGCTTCACTCTTTTTGTGCAGCTTCTCTGGAAGTAACTCTTTCACCTACCAAGGAATGTACTCATAATGACCAAAAAAAAATCCAACTGCACAGACACTTAACCACCAAGTAAACCCTCTGGTGGAAGTCCCCAGCAGGTGACTCCAATATGCACAATTAGGTGGGGACCCTGGAATTTCCCCTCTCTGTCCCCCGCCCACTGTGGCTGTCTGTGCCTGTGGACCGTCCTCTCCATGGCTCTGGGGCTCGGCTGTCATTTCTCCTAAGTTGATACCATTGTGATTGTATCAGTTTAATTCCCTAACCATCTTTCTTCATGGAAAGACAGATGCACTTTTAATTCCAGACTGCTCTGAGTAATCATTCTGTTTCTCTAAAGAGTCATTACGGTTGTACTTCCTGTACGATGTGCCGTTTGGATCATTCCTCTGAGCCAGAAGCTCTTTGACAATTGAATATGTATCTTTGGATTCCAGACATGTTAAATTACACAATGCCCCCCATTTCCTCCTTTTAAATCTTGACTTCTGTGCGGTTAAAACAGGAACTGGGGTTACACCACGCATTTTTTGAACTTCTGCATTGTTAAGTTGTCCCAAAACTTAGCTATATTTTAAAATGCCATTGTGCATTGTTTAAAATGTGCTGATATTCACCGAGTTTTGGTTAATGTTTACAAACACCTAATGTCCTTCAAATACCATTAAATTAGCATTGTGTGGTTGTATTGTTTCAGGGGCATAGTTCTAAACTAGACTTGTGTTTATTCTGTTTCTGCGAATTTAATTTTTTTTTTTTTTTTTTTGAGACGTAGTCTCACTCTGTGGCCCAGGCTGGAGTGCAGTGGTGCCATCTCAGCTCACTGCAACCTCTGTCTCCTGGGTTCAAGAGATTCTCCTGCCTTGGCCTCCGAGTAGCTGAGACTACAGGTGTGTGCCACCATATCCAGCTAATTTTTGGATTTTTACTAGAGACAGGGTTTCACCATGTTGGCCATGCTCATCTCCTGACCTCAAGTGATCCACCTGCCTTGACCTCCCACTGTTGGGATTACAAGCATGAGCCACCGTGCCTGGCCTGCAAATGGATTTTTTTTTTTTTTTTTGAGAAGGAGTCTCGCTCTTTCACCCAGGCTGGAGTGCAGTGGCGCGATCTCGGCTCACTGCAGGCTCCGTCCCCCGGGGTTCACGCCATTCTCCTGCCTCACTCAGCCTCCCGTGTAGCTGGGACTACAGGCGCCCACCACCTCGCTCGGCTAATTTTTTGTATTTTTAGTAGAGACGGGGTTTCACCGTGTTAGCCAGGATGGTCTCGATCTCCTGACCTCGTGATCCGCCCGCCTCGGCCTCCCAAAGTGCTGGGATTACAGGCGTGAGCCACCGCGCCCGGCCGCAAATGGATTTTTAAACATCTTTTGATACAATAGAAGATCCCAATGAAGATATAAAGTATTTGAACTGGAAGACATGGGTCAGAGACACAGTTTGCTGTCACTAAGGTCCCTTTGCATCCACTTTATCCCTTTATGCTGAGCCCGAGCAAACAGGAAAACGTAAAAAATGATTGTAATTTCTAGAATAAGTTAACAGTTTTTGTCACTAATTTTGCCAAGATCCCAACCAGCTATTTAGCCAGTTGTTTAGAGGAGGTTTTGGCTCTGAAAGGTTGGTTTATGTGGGTTTCATATCAGCCATGAATTTAGTGATGTTATTTGGTTTATCTGGGATATACACACAGCTTTTAGTTTTATGATAGCACAGGTTACCCTCGAGCTGCAGTGAGTATGTCTAAAGCCATATGGTTTTATAATACAGATTTTCTCAGGTAAGTTCATCATTTAATAATGAGATACCTGGCTATCTCTTAAGGCCTTTTGTGTATAACTGCTGAGTACCTCTACATGTCAAGTAACGCCTTCAATACCCATTTACGGCAGAAAGACGGAAGCTAAATGATGATACCAGTGGAATACAGAATGAATCTGACAAGACTGCAGATGAGGAAGATTGGTGAGTGTGAAACGGTATGAAATATTTGACCTTGTGACCGGCATAACCCAAAGAACACTGTCCTAGCTGTCCCAGGGTGTCACATTCTGGTACAAGAGCTCATTTAGGAGGCTCAGTTTTCTTTTTTTTTTTTGAGAGGGAGTCTCACTCTGTCACCAAGGCTGGAGGGCAGTGCTGCAATCTCAGCTCACTGCAACCTCTGCCTCCCGGGTTCAAGCATTTCTCCTGCCTCAGCCACCCGAGTAGCTGGGATTACAGGCGCGCCACCACGCCTGGCTAATTTTTATATTTTCAGTAGAGATGGAGTTTCACCATGTTGGCCAGGCTGGTCTCAAACTCCTGATCTCAGGTGATCCATCCGCCTCGGCCTCCCACAGTGGTGGGATTATAGGTGTGAGCCACCACGCCCAGCCGAGGTTCAGATTTCTTTAGATGGGAGATGTGAATTCAAGGGTCGTCTTCTAATTTTACGCTGAAGGCTGGTCAGGAGTACCTGATAAGGTCCACAGCAGGTTGCAGAGACTTTTTAAAAAATGTCATTTCCAATAGACAAAATCTCCTGGTTGAAGTCTGCGGTCCTTGAAAATTTTGTTTCCCAGGAGCTCACTGTGAAAAGATTATTTTTGCCAATTATAATTTTTCATTAATTGTTTTGCAAGGGCACTGCAATAGCTGAATATGTCTCCCTTTAATATCATAGACGTACAGTTTCTTCGAGATAATTTCATGGGTCTGCCTAATTTTGAACAGAGATAACTGGTGTTTACCTAAAGGGGTCGACCTCTGATTAAACAGAACCAGTAGAAGAACTTCTGACCAAGGAATTTAAAAAGCCTTGGTTAATTTTGCCAATTGAGTTTTGATTATTCCATTGGTGCATTTCACTAACCCAGATGACTGGGCGTGGTAAGCGCAATGGAAATGCTGGAGGATGGGCCCAAGTTTACATTCTGATTGAATCATCCGTCCAGTGAAGTGAGTTCCTCTGTTGCTACCAGTTCCAGAGGAACTCCCCAGATTGCCATACCTTTTTCTACAGCAATTTTACTCACTGCTAAGGCCATTGCTCTTCTGCACGGAAATGCGTCTGCCCAGGGAGAAAACACGTCACTTGTTACCAGAACATGTTTGTATGTTTCTGAGGGTGGCAACAGCATGGAATCTAATGGTCACACCTCACAAGGGCCTCGGGTAAAGGGAACTGTCCTTATAATGGTTTTCCTGGATTATATTTTAGGCAACTGTGGCAATGATTGTCTATTTCGATCTCTGTGTTTGTAGAAAGTAAAAAGTTCCTCTGCAAAGTTTCCCTTCTTGTTAAAGAATAAATCGTAAGTGTTAAAAATAATAGTTTCTTTTAAAAACTAACTTCCTTCAAGCCTCCTGGCTTTGTGGTAATAACTGCTTGTTAAGCCCTATCCTGTGTAGCTGTTAAACATGCTCACGGGCACGTAATACATTCTAGGTCCTTGAACCTTAACCAGGATATTTGTGCTGCACCTGCTCACAGGCACATTCCAGCTCGCAGCCTATGCCCCTTCCCTATTTGGCATAAGCAACTTCCTCTTTTCCTTTGTCTTTCCATTACTTTTACCTATTTAGAAAAGTTTTAAACTGTTAGCCAATCGGGTTTCAGTTTAGATGGTGAGGTCCGGCTCCAGCCAATGGAGACAGGACACAGTAGCAGGGCCAAACTGCGGCAGGGATACAAATTGCTTCCCTCCTTTATTCAGGTGTGCTCTCGCCATTGTTCTATCTGTGATGAGCACCCTTTCTGCAGAAAGTAAAAATGGCCTTGCTGAGAGAATTAAATTTATGTTCGAGTGCTGTTTCTTTGCGGCACCAGGGAACAAGCATTCTGTTTCTAAATAAAAATGTTTACATATAACAGTGTTTTAGGAACCCCTAAAGAATCTCCACCACTTTCATGTATTATACAAATAATAGAATGGAAGGTTATAATTTGTATGCCCCAAAGGCAGAGCATTAGCAAGGTCACATTTGATCATTTCGAATGTTGGTGGATTTTCTTCCGCCGACTCTAAAGTCCTGGCATGTCCTGTTTTAAGAGAGCATATAAGGACTGAGCTTTAAAGAAAAGTTTGGGATCCAATTTCTATAATATCCTGCCAGTCCCCCACACCCTTTTGTTTCTTGGTGGTTGTTGATGGAAAGCTAAAATTCCTTTCAGTCTATCTAGATTAATAGAAAGTCTTTCTTTAGGTATTAAGTGGCCCAACTACTTTGTTTTTTATAAAATTGAGGTTTTTCTTTAGGAATTTTATGTCCCCTTAGGGCTGTTGTAATGAATGTATCCCATCTTCTATAAAAGCTTGCTTATCTTCTGAGCAAAGGAATAAACTCCCCACGTATTGTAATGAAAATTTTTTTTTAAAGAACAAGTCAAAAGACCGGGCCCAGTGCCTCGCGCCTGTAATTCCAACACTTTGGGAGGTCGAGGTGGGCGGATCACCTGGGGTCAGGAGTTTGAGACCAGCCTGACCAACATGGAGAAACCCCATCTCCACTAAAAATACAAAATTAGCCAGGCATGGTGGCGCATGCCTGTAATCTCAGCTACTCCAGAGGCTGAGGTGGGAGAACTGCTTGAACCCGGGAGGCAGAGGTTGCAGTGAGCTGAGGTAGTGCCATTGCACTCCAGCCTGGACAACAAGAGCAAAACTCCATCAAAAAAAAAAAAAAAAAAAAAAAAGAACAAGTCAGTATCTAAGAGAACTGTCCTTGCATCAGTTGGGCTCTCAGTGTAGCCCTGAGCATGGCTGTCTGTGTGTATTGTCTGCCTTCCCAAGTAAAGGTAAAGAGAAATCAACACTTTCATCCACAGAACTACTAAAGGATGTGCTAGTAAGTCCACTACACTAAAGGACTTTGATCGGGGTAGCCAAGAGGATTCTTCCAGTGTCAGTGGAAGACTCTGACCATATTTGATCAAGTACTGCCTTTAATAGGTTTTGTAATTCTTCATTATTCAATAATTCAGTGTCTTCTAGGGCAATATGGATTGCAATTGGGTTAGATTTTGAAACTTTTTTTAAGTCTAGTAACTCAGCTTTCTCATCTAATTCTAAATACGTCTTCCCCTTTTGGGAAAAAGAAACGTGGGTATTATAATTCTAAGAAGTCTCTTTTTATAAGATGGATGGCAGCTGACAGAACCAGAAGGAAAATGTGAGTTCCTTGTAAAGGACCTAGTTGAAAAGCTATAGGCTGAGATTTACGTGCCATTACAGGAGTATTAGTGACACCTACCCTTTGAACTTTTTTTTGACTCCAAGGAATGGAACCTTGTAACAAGATGGGATTTATTACAGACAACACGGCTGCTGTATCAGCAAAAGCTTATGTCAGCAATGAGAACTTGTGTCCACTATTTTAAATAATTTTTATGGCCAGGCGTGGTGGCTCACGCCCGTAATCCCAGCACTTTGGGAGGCTGAGGCAGGTGGATCACAAGGTCAGAAGTTCGAGACCAGCCTGGCCAATATGGTGAAACTCCGTCTCTACTAAAAATACAAAAATTAGCCGGGCGTGGTGGCGGGTGCCTGTGGTCTCAGCTGCTGGGGAGGCTGAGGCAGAGGGGTCGCTTGAACCTGGGAGGCAGAGGTTGCAGTGAGCCAAGATTGTGCCATTGCACCCCACCCTGCGCAACAGAGCGAGACTCCGTCTCAAAAAAAAAAATTATTTTTCCCAAAGTAGAGGCAGGGTCACACACTCAGGTATTTAAATTCTCTGGAAAAACCAGTAGGGTCCTGGTGAGCATCAGGAAATTCCTCGATTATACTTTTAAGCTCTACCTTTGACCATAACTCATGAACTAGGGCACATAGTTGTCCCCTGTGAGAGACACTATCTGTCTGAGAAATGGCCCCAGAACAGGAGAAGGAGGAGGAAGAAAGGTGGGTCTGGGCGAGGTAATTCAGACAACAAAGGATAAAGAGAAGGAGCTGAGGGAGGAGGGGGAGAAATTTCAGTAGTCTTTTTAAATTCAGAAATTATTTTAGATAATTTTTGTTTTTCTCTCATAAATACCTTTATTAGAACTTCTTTTGGATGCTTCCAAATACCATAAAAAATAACTCTCCCAAAGATTCTGTTTTATCCTAGAGCCAGCGTTTTCCAATTGAGCAAACAAGTAAATTAGCTTGGTATTCCAATGGTACCCAGCTTTGGTCACTGAAATGTTTTTTCTCAAGTTGTGTGAGACCATTTTTCTAAATATGACAAGAGGTGGCGCCATAAGCACTGCACAGGAATCCAGCTGGAGTTTCCAAAGATGGGTCCTTCCTGAAGGAGAAAGACTTGTTTTGGATGGACGATTGTCTATGAGTTCTCTTAAGTGACAAAAGACTGTAAGGGAAAATCTGGTTACTCAAGAAGAAAGTTTAGACATGTCAATTGAACTCAGCTCCAGAGCCTGGCCAGTTTTATGGATTACAAATTTTGCTTAAGCCACGATTCGCTTCTTCTTTTCAAAGAGAAACTGCTTTCCCCTTCTCCAAATTTGAAGGAGAAAAAAGGTTGCAAACTTTAGCAAGTAAGACGAACAAAACCTTCTAAGGATTAAGGCTGAGGCGCAGTGCGCCTGCGCGGCGCGGATGGGCGAGGAGTGATAGACACCTCGAAGGACAGTCACCTGCAAACAGCTGACTCTTTGGAGAAATAACAAACGAAACTCTTGCCTTAAAACCAGGCTTCAACTCCAGCCCCATCAGGTGTGGACCTGGGTAGGCGGAACAGAGTCTGAACCTCAGCCCCGGGAGGCTGCCAGAGACCCCGGCCAGTTCCCAGGCGGTCGGGTGAACCAAGGCCGCTCCGCGGGTGCCAGCGCTCCGAGTGCCAGAGAAGTGGCTCGGATCACAAGAGGCTGGCTTCGGGGCCATCTGCAGGCGCCCAAATCCCAACCTAAAATCACCACAGGGTCAGAATCTAATGTAAGGGGGGTTTATTCAAAGGCAGTTGGAGGCTGGCCCACCCGGAAACACCAGCTCCAGAGGAATGGAGTCCGCCCTCGGAAGCAGGGAGGGGAAGGGTGCCCTCGGGCAGGCAGAGGCGGAGGCTTTTAGCAGGACCGCAGCGTCCTTCCTACGAGGTGGGCGCAGTCCCAGCGTTTGATGGATGACGGGCAGTGCCTGTTTCGGGGCAGGGTACATTTAGCCTGTCAGAGGGTGCGGCAGTCACGGTTTCCCGTCTTCTGGTCTAAGCAGCGCAGAGAACAGGGGAAGTTCATCTACAAGGGTCGTGAACTAAGAAGGCAGGAGGTTTCTGTGCCCGGCACCGGCGAATCCCGGACCCGAGAAAGGAGCTACGGGCGCACGGAAGCGGGCGGCCTGGCTCTCGCGGGGCTTAAAGCGCGCAGTGTGTTCGGGCTCACACCTCTAAATGTATTTCTGCCATTTCTTAAGTAGCCTTAAAAATGGCCGTCACTATTTACTCCCTTTATCAACCGAGGGGCCCGGAAGGCCGCAGCGAGGGCGTCGGGACGCTTCTCTCGGGAATGTAGGTGGCAGATTCAGCAGCACACGTTTCAGCCCATTCTGGGGCCGTTTCTAGTGTGGTTAACGTACGAAAACAAACAAATCCCCGAAAAGCCCCACGCGGACATCGGCCGGAGCCCAGGGCCGGACGCCGCGGTGTGGAGCGAGGGCGCCGGCGCGGACTATGAGGGCCCACCCGGGCCTCGTCCAGGGCTCACTTAAGAGCAGCGTGAGCAGCGCTTGGAGCCGCCGTCCGCGACGCCCGCAGCCTTTTAGGATGGAGGCCACCGTGACCTCCGCTACCGAAGCACTGCGCTCCCTTAGTCCCCTCAGCCGGTCGCCCTTCCCCGCCGCGCAGGCGCAGGAGCCGCGGCGAGCCCTTCGGACACTCCTCGCCCCTCGGTCACTCCTCGCCCCTCGGTCACTCCTCGCCCCACGGTCACTCCTCGCCCCACGGTCACGCGCCCATCCGCGCCGCGCAGGCGCACTGAGCCTCAGCCGCCCCGGGAAGCGAGCCGGTTGCGAGGGGGCGGGGCGGATGGCGAGGGGGCGGGGCGAGCTGCTTTTTGAGGCTGCGCACTCGCATGGCCCCGCCCCGCAGGTCCACTTCCGGCGCCGCGGCTCTTCCGGGCGGAGACTGCTTGTGGTAGAGTCGGAGTTGTAAAGCCCCACTGACTGACAGAGCGACCCGCCGACCATGGCCCCCGGAGTGGCCCGCGGGCCGACGCCCTACTGGAGGTTGCCCCTCGGTGGCGCCGCGCTGCTCCTGCTGCTCATCCCGGTGGCCGCCGCGCAGGAGCCTCCCGGAGCGGGTGAGGGTGCCGGGGCGGGCGGGGCCGCGAAGGGGGCGGGGCGGCTGGTGGGTCCAGGTCGGGGTCGGGGTTTCGGCCAGGGCGCTGGGCTCGGCGGGCGGCCTGGGCCCACGGTCGCAGGCAGCGCCCCGGCGGAGGCTCCTCGAGGGTCACGCCGGTCTGGCGGCCGCGGGAGCTGCCGTCGCGGCTGGGGCGCGGGGCCGGGGAAGAGCTGTCTTTGTCTTTGTCTTTGTTTTGTCCAGTCGCTGCGGCCGCTCCTCGCGCGTGGCCGCGGGTTGGCCCTCGCCCGGCAGGCGGGACGCTTGGCACCTGCGGCCTCCCTTAGCCTCACTGCCACCCCAGACAGCTCTTCTCGGGTTCCATCCCGAGCCGAGAAGCCGGCTCACGACGTGCTCGAGGTCGCACAGCTGGTCGGGGGCGGGCCGGGATGGCGTCCCCAGGCCCCTGGAGGGTGATGGGGGCCGCGGCCGGTGTGTCTCTATAGCCGCCGGCCTTCACGCCGCCACTCCCTCCCGGCCGCAGTTCCGTGCGCAGCAGCGAACGCTCGCACTTATCTTATGCCTTAGAAAGGAAGGCGTCCCCAAAACCAGGCTGTAGCATCTGATTTTGAAGCAAGCTGATTGCGGTTCTACGCTGTCCAGACCCGCAGGTGGCATTCTTCATCGTTTATCCCGTCTGCGCCAGGCCCTGCGGCCACGGTGGTGACCGACAGACAGAGCTCCTGTCCAAGAGGAGCTGAGTCCCCGGGAGGCTGACCAAGAAAGAAGCAGTGAGGGCTCGGGGGCTGGGGGAGGAAAGTGCATGACAGGAGACTCAGAGTTCCAGAAACAGGGAGTGTTTATAGAGGGTGGCTTCCTGTGGGGCTGGGCCTCCAGGGCCTGGTGGGCTGCGGGAAAATCCAGCAGGTTCTAAGCTGGAGAGTGTCATGGTTGGACCCGTTTCAGAATGTCATGCTGGCTTCCGTGTGTAGAGTTTCCAGGTGACCACTACTGGTGGGGAATAGTGCCACCTTAACTTCAGTTTCCTGACCCTTACAATTAGGGTTGACCTGGGCCCAGCTTGAGGGGCGAATACTTTTCCCAGCTCTTGTTAGCCCAGGCTCTGTCAGGGTCTGTTCAGCATAGTAGAGCACCTTTTCTTTTTGTGAACTTATGGAATATTTATTCCGATGCAGGATTATTTATGTTTCTTCTTACCTGCCTCCAAGTGTACTTAGTGTTTGTGACGTTAGCAATGCAGCTGCCTTGAAGTTTGTTAATCAAAGAGGCCAGTGGTACTGTACTGGGAACTTTTGGCCCAGATTGAGTTCTAAGCACAAATGTGCAGTGAGTACGTTTCCGCAAACAGAATGGGCGTCTGCCGGCAGAGTGTGTGATTCACTGGAAACTGTATCAGTGGCTCGGGGGTGTGTTTGCTTGCATTGTTAAAGCGAGAGTGTCAGGAAAACAACCATGAGGTTTTGTTTGACTGTGATTCCTCCTGCTCTGCACTTCTGTTTTTGTTTGACTGATTGCTCCTGCTCTGCACTCCTGAAGGGTGCAGAGATGGGTGTGGGCAAGTGGAGTGGACAGTGTGGGAATTAATCCAGAACTGCCATTTGGTGTGTCAGCTGAAAAGCACTTCCTTCTCCACTTGGAGGCTGCACTTGGTTGCTTCCACTTACAGTAATCACCAAGTCCTGGTGGGTGGACTGTTGTTTCTCTCACTGAGGACCCCTTGGAATAGGAAGAATGGTGCCGTGTCATGTTGGCATTCACTGCCCAGGCGCCCTTGGTGTCTGCATGCCCCTTGTCCTTGGAGAGAGGGGCTATTTATAGCCTGGAGAACTCCCCTCTTCCCACAGAGTACTTGCTTAGTGTGAGATTTTTACTCCTTGTCATGGTTACAGGAATATGACCACAGTACTGATGTTTAAAACGTTTTGTCTCCTTTACAAGGACACTGTGTGAATTTAAAGAATACATTACACCAATCCAAATCCAACACTTTTAAGCATCTTGAACCCATGGTGTATTGAAGATCTTTAGAGCAAGATTCTTGAAGTTAAACCTGGATAGGGCTTTTGGACCACGCTTTGTGTATGGGGTCAGACTCAATCCAAGAGCTTCATCTGGAGGAAAGACGACCCCGAAAAGGAGCTTGGACTGCTGTCTGAGGGCTGGCGCAGTGGTGGCCAGTGCAGGTCCCCGAGGTGGTGGGTCCCACTCAGCTGCTCCTTACAGTAGGGACCCCCGATGTGGAGGGGGTATCGTAGTTCTGCCCTTGTCACCCTGAGAAGCGTGGCTTTCTAACTGTACAGAGTGCTACAGTGTACACAGGGTTCACAGTGTTGATATGTACTACTAGTCTTCAACTCTTTCTTTTGAAATAGTGGAGTTTCCAAGGACATTTTTTTGTCTCCATATCTGCCCTCTTTTCTCACCTGGAATTGACAGTGTAGTTGTTCTCCATGCCGCTGTCACAGTGCAGAGTGGGTGTCATGCCCCTTTGGCCACTCATTCTGCTGATGAGCATGGAGACTGCAGCCAGTGGCCTGCGGTGTGACAGGAGCATGACGAGGAAATACTTACACTTGCTGGTGTGTTCCTTTGTGCTTAGTGCGTTTATTGACTCACCTGAAACTTCAAGAAAGCACTCAAATGGGTCATGGAGGGTTGGTGTATCCTGACAGAAGAAAACGTTATTTGTTTTGTTGTTGTTGTTTTTCCTTTAATTTCTGAAACAAATGAGACTGAAAGGTCTTTAAAAATTGATAAATGGAGTCTAAGTTGAAGCCTTGCAGTCATAGGACCGAGAAGTCGGGGCAGTCACATTCAGTGTTAGACTTAAGCAACACAAGGGCAGTTTTTATCTCTGGTTTTCTAGCACATGGTTTTTCTGTATCTTGTGATGAGATAAGAGATAGTGATCTCTTAGAGAAATAAACACTGCTTGTCTCTGAAGCAGTAACAAATGATTCATGCCTTTCTTTTTTTTTTTTTTTTTTTTGAGATGGAGTCTTGCCCTGTTGCCCAGGCTGGAGTGCAGTGGCGTGATGTCAGGTCACTGCAACCTCCGCCTCCCAGGTTCAAGTGATTCTCCTGCCTCAGAGATTACAGGCGTGTGCCATCACACCTGGCTAATTTTCGTATTTTTAGTAGACATGGGGTTTCTCCATGTTGGCCAGCCGGTCTCGAACTCCTGACCTCAGGTGATCTGCCCACCTCGGCCTCCCAAAGTTTTGGGATTACAGGTGTGAGCCACTGCACCTGGCCTTTCTTTTCTTACTATGCAAGATGATGTGTTTTCAAAGGATAGAATAGAATGACCTTTTTTCATCTTTGATGTTATTTTCACGAGGACTGTAAACATTGGTGTTTTCCCCCTTATTGAAAGCCCGCTCTGTTCTTGGCCTGCTGGGAGCAGGAGGAATGTTGGGCGGTTTTTCTCTCCCTCTTCCTCTCATGCCTCTCCGCTGACTCAGACTGACCGGTAATCCAGAGGTCTGGGGGTAGATGGAGTTGATGGTGTGTGTTTTGGAGCTCAGTTCTTTTAGTTCACACAAGACCTAGTTATCAGAAAGAAGCTTTAAAAATGAAAATCCCCATGAACGAGAATGGCATCATCCCTGTCACTTGTAGCCACTGTTGGGCTGAGGAGAGGAAGCACACGCACCCTTCCTCATAGATGACTTTTCAGAAAGGACTCGAGTGGGTGTGTTGGGCACACGCTGTGTCTCCTTGCCCAGGTTGTATTTAGAAAGACCTCAGAGGTGCAGAAAGTTGAAGGAATAGTGCAATGAAGTCCTGGATGCCCTTCCGTTCTCAACATTGGCTCTGTTTGCCTTAGCACTCTCTCTAGATCTCCTTGTTATTTTTTAAATTTATAATACAATTGTTTGTGTTTTATTTATTTTTAGAAATTGATTCAGCTGGGCACAGTTGCTCACACCTATAATCCCAGCACTTTTGGAGGCCGAGGTGGGAGGATTGCTGGAGGCCAGGAGTTCAAGACCAGCCTGGGTGACATAGCAAGACTCTATCTCTACTTATAGTTTTAAAATGTATTGTAAATTGACAATCACAATTGTATTGCCTGTTGTTATTTTGACCAAACCATTTGAGAGTAAGTTACTATTGTGACCGTTTATCCCTACATTCTTCAGAGTTTATCTCCTAAGAAGGAGGCTGTTCTTCTACATAACTGAAATTTATATAATTATCAAAATCCGGACATATAACATTGAATACCTGATTTAACTTATAATCTGTATACAAATTTTACCAGTTACCCCAACAATGTCCTGTTCCCCTACCCCCTGAAATCCAGGATCACAAGTTGCATTTAATTGTTGTGTCTCTTTAATCTCCGTTGATCTAGAATAGTTCCTCTTTGTTTTCAGAAAGCCAGTTTGTGGAAGGACCCTCAGTGGGTCTTACCGGGTGTTTCCTTTGATTCGATTCAGGTGCTTTTTGGCAGGAGCACGGTGCAGTGATTCTGTCCTCTCAGCATCCTCCATGGGAGGCACGTGCTGTCACTTCGTCCCATCATGTTGTTCTGGGTTATGGTGGAGATAACTGATCTCTTGGAAGATGCCGCCTTCTCTCCATGAGTAATGACTCACCTGTGGGGAGGTGCTTTGAGACTGTCTTGTCAGTCCACGGGCAGACCCAGTGGTCTTGGCATCTTCGGGGGCAGATCCAGCGGACTTGGCATCTTCAGGGAGTTCTTGCCTGCATTAGTGTTGGCTGTGATGATTGTAAAATGGAGGCTTCTCAACTCATCACTTCTTCAGCATTTGCCACTCGGCCTTCTCTTTATTTCATGTCAGTATGGCTTCTAGGGGTTAGAATTCATGACTGTTATCATTTATTTTGATGTTCAGTTGGCCCAGATTTGGCCAGAAAGACTCCCTCCAGGCTGGCTTCTGGGTCCTCTTGCCATTCGTTCATGTCTGTGCCACTCTTGGGCACTGCACACTGTCTGTGGCTCGTCTTGTCCACCTTCTGCCCCACTTCTGGAATCAGCCATTTCTCTGAGGAGCCCTGCTTCCTGTTGATGGGGAACAGCATCTAGAAATCACGACCTGGGCACCAAGAATACACCTCTGCTGCTGGGTGTTGTCCTTTCTAGGCCCTTTCAGTGGACAGAGCTAGGAGTTGAATTTTAAAACCAAGAGTTCATCATGGTGCCCGTCACATCGCAACACCACGAGGGTCTTTGCCCACCATCAGCCCACAGTTGCTCCTTCCTCCCACAGTGCCAAGTCTCTGGGGACTTCGGAACGTCAGCAGTGCTGTTCTCATCAAAGTTTCCTGTAACCCTGCTTCTCAGCAGTGATTTAAGAAATTAAGGCTTTTCACTGGTTGTCAATTTTCTTTGCTTCCCTGGGGCTGAATACAGCCTGTTGTTTCAAGTATCTAAAGTGGCTTAAAAGAAACTTCTCCATAAACCGAATAGCACATCATTAGAGACTCTGAGAAAAGTACTACTTAGTGATAATTGCTATAGAACATGTGACAAAACGTGCTTTCATTTCAAATAAAGTGGAGATTTATTTAGAAAAGTGGAGTGTAGAACTACACTGTTAAATAGAAGGATCACAACAATGTACTCGATGTATTATTGGTCCCTCTTGGTAAACGTAATGAGTGAAATTGTAAGTTAAAGCTGAAGCTCTTTTCCCTCCATTTCATCATGAAGCTCTTCCCATGTACAGCAAAGCTGAAGGATTTTGTTGTACGCGCTTGTATACCCGCCACTTCAGCCGTGTCGCCATACTTTGCCGTGTTGCATTTGTCCAGGTGTCCCCCACAGCCTTCCACGCCTGAGTGAGTGTCAGTCACAGACGTGAGCGTCAGTCACAGACATGAGCGTGCTCTCCTGCCTTCACCATGCCTGTCAGGTACCAGAGTTCAGCAGTTGTCTTGTTTTTTCTTTTGAGATACATTTTTCATACAGGGAAATGTGGGAAACTTAATTGTGCTGTTCAGTGAGTTACACCCACATAGCCGCGGCCGAGACAGACCCTCGATCTGGAAGATTCAGCCTCCCCGACGCATGGCCGCCCCTAGGCAGCCATTGCCCCCCTCCCTCCATAGGTGAGTCTCACCTTTTCTAGAGCGGGATGGCCACGAAATTACACGGTAGGGTCTTTAGTGGAAGGCGTCTTTCACTCACATGATGTGCTTCAGACTCGTCCATGTTTTACATAGACCAATTCATTTCTTTTTATTGCTGAACAGTGTTAGTGATTGCACAGCCACATAGCTCACCTCTAAAGGAGAGACACATGAAACAGCCTTTTGGCTGGGCACGGTGGCTCACCCCTGTAATTCCAGCACTTTGGGAGGCCGAGGCGGGCGGATCACGAGGTCAGGAGATCAAGACCATCCTGGCTGACACGGTGAAACCCCGTCTCTACTAAAATTACAAAAAATAAGCCGGGCGCAGCAGCGGGCGCCTGTAGTCTCAGCTACTCGAGAGGCTGAGGCAGGAGAATGGCATGAACCCGGGAGGCGGAGCTTGCAGTGAGCCAAGATAGCGCCCCAGTCCGGCCTGAGTTGAAAGAGCGAGACTCTGTCTCAAAAAAAAAAACAAAAAAACAAAAAATAGCCTTTTGTGTTTGGAATGCCTTTTCCAGAAGACCCCTTCATACGAGAGCTGCATGTTTGCTATTCTTGATGCCCTGCTGATATCGTGTGAGTGTTCCAGTCTGTCTGTCCACCCTCCTACAGAGTGACATCTGGGCTGTGTTCAGCTTGGGGCTGTCACAGAGCGTTCCTGTGCAGGTCCATTTGTGGATGCAGGCTCTCTCTCTCCTGGATGAAATACTAAGAATGGAATTGCTGAGTCATAGGTGGTCGCATGTTTGTTTGGGAGCAGCTGCCAGACCTTCTTTGCAAATGGTTGAGCCATTTACACTTCCACCAACACTGTGTGAGAGTTCTGTTGCTGTACATCCTTGCCAACATTTGGTATTGTCATTCTCTTTAATTTTAGCCATTCTAGTAGGTGTGTAGTCATCTCTCATTGGAGTTTTAATTTGCATTTCTCTGGTGACTGGTGATGAGCACAGAGCTCTTTTCAGTGTGCACTGTGGGGGTGTGTGTGTGTGTGTGTGTGTATGTGTGTGTGTGTGTGTTACGGGATCGGAGGAGTAGGCGGTCAGCTTGGTTGCGTGTTGGAAGTTATTCGTGCAGTCGCTCTTGCTTCTGATTGGCTTGAGTTCCAGAGCTTTTGGCTGCGTGGAGTTTGACCCCTTCCTTAGTAGCAGCACTTCGAGTAGTGGGCAGAGTCTCAGGGTGTTCTGTGTGGTTGGAGCAGGCTGGTGTGCCAGGCCTCTCCCTTGGTACAGGTTGGTACAGGGAGCATAGCCCAGTCTGGGGTGAGGCTGCCAGGGGACTGAGACCTTGCTTTGTCACATGAGATCTGTAGGTGAGTCTGAAGACACAAGTGTGCTGTGTGGCGGTGTCGCTGGCATTGCTGTGGCCTTGGGTGCAGGCTCTTGGGTTCCCAAAAGAGTGCCTGCTGATGAGCGGAAGGTCCCAGCGGGTTCGTGGTTGGTGATTACACAGCCGCAGGGCATACCTCCTCTCACAGAGGGATCTGAAACACAGCCTTCTGTGCTGGGACTCTTCTCTCCCTGAAGAGCCCTTGTGGATAGGAGCTGCGGGTTTACACTCTCAGTGCCCTGCCTGCAGCGGGCTTCCTGAGCACTCGCTCCACGTGTCTTGAAGAAGGCTTGTTACCAGCAGGGTTCAGGAAGAGGACCTTCATTTGGTAATTCCACATCAGAGGTTCTTGATGCCACACCCCTCACTGGTGCCCACCCTGCCCTGCTGGACTAATATTTACACTGCCTGATTCTTAGTGACTGACTTGTCTCTTGCCTCTTTCCTGCAGCTTGTTCTCAGAACACAAACAAAACCTGTGAAGAGTGCCTGAAGAATGTCTCCGTAAGTAGCACGCGGACCAGAGACTAGAGTGCCGTCCAAACCGTCCAAAGGCACACGGGCTTTCTCTAGGTCCAGGGAGTCGCTGGGATGTGTGGAGGGCTCTGTTGTTTGGGATTTGGGGGAATGTTTTTTGGAATCATTATCAAATGTTATTTTAGCCATTTCAGGTATGTTAAACCTTCTCATGAAAACTGCAATTACTGTCTGAGCATGGTCAGTATCCGTGATTTCACTCCTGTGCAGATGGGGCCAGCACTGCGGGGCCAGCCTTCCTAACGAGGCCCATAGCGAGAAATTGGGCTGTCCGTAAAGCAAGGCTGTGAGCCCGTGTTTTCCCAGGCTGTCAGGGGCTGCAGCAGAGGCTGCTTTCTGAGCTCCTCACACAGGATTGGAAGGGGCAGAGCAAGGAGAGAGAGACACCAGCCCTCTGGGCGGGTGGGCCAGGCTGTCCATAACACTCTCTGGTCCTGACCTGGGGCTCAGGTTTGGATTTTGTCCCCAGGTCTTTTAAATACCTGTGTGACCTTCAACAAGAGGGTAGCGGTCTGGAGCAAAGTTCCCTAAGCCTCCACGGCATGAGGTGGGGCCCGAGACTCCCCGGGGTGCCTTCCTGATGGAGTCTGATGGAGTCTGATGCAGATGTCCACCCGGGAGAAGGAGCACCCGTGGCCCGTGGTGGGGAAGCAGCGCCACAGTGCAGGTCTTGTTAAAGATGTGTGAACAGGGCTGGGTGCGGTGGCTCACGCCTGTAATCCCAGCACTTTGGGAGGCCGAGGCGCGTGGATCACGAGGTCAGCAGTTCGAGACCAGCCTGACCAACATAGTGAAACCCCATCTCTAGTAAAAATACAAAAAAATTAGCTAGGTGTGGTGGCGGGTGCCTGTAACCCCAGCTACTTGGGAGGCTGAGGCAGGAGAATCTCTTGAAACTGAAGTCGGAGATTGCAGTGAGCCGAGGTTGCACCACTGCACTCTAGCCTGGGCAACAAGAGCAAAAAACTGTCTTTAAAAAAAAAAAAACAAAAACATGTGCACAGGGTTCTTTGGCTTTCCCTGCGTGGTGGCCTGCTTCCGGGCCAGCCTGGCTGGCACCTCTTGAGCTTGCCTTGCCGCGCAGCTCTTGGTTTGGCAGCACCCAAGTCTCCTCGCGGCGCTATGAAATCAGCGCGGGAAACCTGAGGGAAGGCCCACGGCAGCGGGGAGTGGTGAGGCAGAAAACAGCATCCTGTGGGGCCTTTTTCTTAGGATTCCTGAGAGGCCCCTTCCAGTCAGGGGTTTACCAGGTGTTGAGAACTGCAGGGCCAGAGGCTTCCTTTCCCTGGCAGTGAAGTCTGATGATATGAGGAGGCTGAGAAAGATGTATTCGATGATTTCCATTCTAAGGCGTGAGCCATGTTCTTAAAGCACTGCTCTTCCTCCAAGAGACAGTAGCGTAGGTTTGAGACACACCTTGTCAGTTTGTGGGACGTAAGTGGATACTTCTATTTGCTGATTAAAAATTGAAAGACGCTGTTTCTGTGGTTCAGATCTTGACATTGGTGATGTTGAACTTGCTCTAACGTGCCTGGGCCTGGTGCATTTTCTAGATGGTGCTTCTTTTTAATCTCTGGAGTTTTCTGTTGGAAGTCATTTCAGCCTTAAACATAGCTCACTATTGTATGTGGCTTTGTAGCCTAGAGTGCGTTTTTGCCGTAGTGCCCTGTGTAACCCTCACCACCCTGGGCGGGTTGTGGTGGTGACAGCCATCTCGTGGATGAGGTGGCCGAGGGACTTGCCCAGGTCATTGTGGATGGGGCCAGTCCAGAAGGGCTGAAGGCCTGACTCCAGTTCTGAACCCAGACAGGGTGGTGAAGAGGGCGGCTTGCCTTACAGCTAGCTCCAGGCGTGTGTGGGTGTGCTCTTGGGCACACAGGAGGTTTCTGGAAGGAGGTGTCAGTGCCTGGGAGGCCACAAGAGGACCCTGCGTGTTGGAACAGAGGCTGTGGTGGGCTGTGTCCATGCTCCTGAGGCTGTGGTGGGCTGTGTGTCTCCGCTTTGCTGAGGCTGTGGTGGGCTGTGTGTGTCTCTGTGCTGAGGCTGTGGTGGACTGTGTGTCTCCGCGCTGCTGCCCGAGCTGCTTGCTATGTGCATGTTACTTCATCGATCAGAAAAGCAGCACAACAACCAGAGAAGAGAATGCCGTGTCCTCCCAATGCGCTCTTGTTGCTCATGGTACCACTGTCATGGAAAAATGGAAAATCAGACATTTACAACTTGAGCCACTTGAAAAGGGAGGATTAGCCAAAAATCGTTAATTGCAAGCAAAACCCCTGAAATATAAGATACTCCCGAATGACCAGAATAAACAGGGTTTAACTGTTAATTGTTACATTATGCTGGAAACCACTTAAACACGACACTAAAGTGGTCACTGTATAAGTAGCCCTGGGAAAGAAGGCCTAAGGGACATTGTAATTAATATTTTTTTGTAATAGACTTCAGCCCTAACCTGGGCCAAAAACGTCATGACTTTCTATCCTATTGAAAAGTCAGTAACACTGTTAATGTGGAGATTTGGAGTAACAGGCAGTCTGGACTTGGGTCTGGACTTGGGCTAGCGCATGAGGTGCTGCCGAACGGCCGTTCTTTTTTTTTTTTCCTTTTGAGACGGAGTTTCGCTCTTGTTGCCCAGGCTGGAGCGCAGTGGCACGATCTCGGCTCACCGCAACCTGCGCCTCCTGGGCTCAAGCGATTCTCCTGCCTCAGCCTCTGGAGTAGCTGGGATTACAGGCATGCGCCACCACGCCCGGCTTATTTTGTATTTTTAACAGAGACGGGGTTTCTCCATGTTGGTCAGGCTGATCTCGAACTTCCGACCTCAGGTGATCCGCCCTCCTGGCCTCCCAAAGTGCTGGGATTACAGGCGTGAGCCACCGCGCCTGGCCCTAACGACAGTTCTTTCACCCCTTCCTGTGCCACCTGCCTGCGCGCTAGGCTGTTCCCTGTCGCCCTCAGTGCCTGGCTCACAGACCACTTTCAGGCCTCGTCATGTACCGCTGTGGCATGAGCTGGGCCCAGCTCTGGGCTCTTACACACACACACATGGGTGTGATGGTGTTATCTCCACACCACTGCGGCCTCACCACTGACGTTCGAGGGGCTCAGACAAGAGCATCCATGAGGTTCTCTCCAGCTCTCGGTTTAGGGCAGGCTGAGCCATAGTTGCATCATCTTTCAAGCTGTGCAACTTGGTGCATTTGTGAAGGTCAGAGGTAGGAAGCATGGTCATTTCTACAAATGATGACCATGCCCACCCAAGTCCATTCAACACAAACTCAATGAGTGCCTGTGATGGGCCAGGCTGTGTCCTGTGTTCTTGGGATACTTCAGCCAGTGAAGTGCACAGGTGCCCAGCACGTGGGGAGGAGAGGTCTACGGAAGCAAACCTCACAGGAGGTGAGGAGGGGGTGGAGGCAGGTGGTTGTGTCCAGTCAGTTGATCGAGGCAGGGCTCATCCAGTCAGTGGGGAGCCACACAGATATGGGGAGAGTACTCCAGGTAGAACAGGCAGGCTGAGCTGAGGCTGTGAGCAGGAGGTGGGGTTGGCAGCACTCAGGAGCAGCACAGAGGCCCCGTGGCCTCAGCAGGGTGAGTTGTGGAAGAGGTCTGAGTGACACGGGCCTTGGATGAGTCCGTGGAGAGCTGACAGGGCTGCCGGCCGCTGTGCTGGGTGTGGACTGAAGGGTGGTGAGGGTGAAGGCCGAGACGAGGTGTGGGGAGGGAGGCTGAGCCTTTACAGCCATCCGCAGAGCGATGGCAGCACTGGTGGGCTGTGGGCAGAGCCTGGACAGTTCTTTGGGTTTTCTGTTGTGTTTCTAACGCTTGCTTAATGTCGGTCTCTTTCAGTGTCTTTGGTGCAACACTAACAAGGCTTGTCTGGACTACCCAGTTACAAGCGTCTTGCCACCTGCTTCCCTTTGTAAATTGAGCTCTGCACGCTGGGGAGTTTGTTGGGGTAAGTCACTGTTTTCATTTGCTGCTTGCAAAATCGATGCTTCTTTGAAAATAGTAGTATGGGCCAGGCGCAGTGGCTTACGTCTGTAATCCCAGCACTTTGGGAGGTGGAGGCGGGTGGATCACGAGGTCAGGAGATTGAGACCATCCTGGCCAACATGGTGAAGCCCCATCTCTATTAAAAATACAAAAATTAGGTGGGCGTGGTGGCGCACACTTGTAATCCCAGCTACTAGGGAGGCTGAGACAGGAGACTCGCTTGAACCCGGGAGGCGGAGGTTGCAGTGAGCCGAGATCATGCCACTGCACTCCAGCCTGGCGACAGTGCGAGACTCTGTCTCAAAAAAAAGAAAATAGTATATTATGTGCTCAGTTAGCAGAAGTTGCTAGAAAATGTGCTGCCAATCGCTCTGTGACTCCCAGGGAGAGGGTGGGAAGTCAGGGGTGATCTGGTGACCGGGAAAGCAGCCCTGGGGCTCCCTGGGGAATCTGGAGGACCTCCTTCAAGGTCATCAGCCCCAGCACTGAGCTCTATCTCACCACGTTACAGAAGGTGTGGGGGAAAGGGCGAGTTCGAAGGCAGCATGTTTGACTTCTCTGCTCAGTATGTTTTGTTCATGTGTCACCCCTGAAACTCACCTGTGAATTCCCCTAGAATCTCCAGTTTTCCCAGCTTAAGAATCCACAGCCCTCTTTTTTTGTGTGCGTATCTTTGTATATTTGATTTTGCGGGCATTTTTAAATTAGGGAAATCAGCTCTTGTGAGATTCAAGTTGTTTCCTAGTTTGCCTTTATTTATTTATTTATTTTTTTAATTTTATTTATTTTTTTTTGAGACGCAGTCTCGCTCAGTCGCCCAGGCTGGAGTGCAATGGCACTATCTTGGCTCACTGCAAGCTCCGCCTCCCAAGTTCACGCCATTCTCCTGCCTCAGCCTCCTGAGTAGCTGGGACTACAGGCGCACGCCACCACGTCCGGCTAATTTCTTGTATTTTTTAGTAGAGACGGGGTTTGACCATGTTGGCCAGGATGGTCTCGATCTCCTGACCTCATGATCTGCCCACCTCAGCCTCCCAAAGTGCTGGGATTACAGGCGTGAGCCACTGTGCCTGGCCCCCTAGTTTGCCTTTTAAATCAGTTTGTGGTGTGTTTTGTAACCTGGAACTCATTATTATGTAGTTGAATTTATTAATCTTTTAGGCTTCAGGTTTTGGGGTAATACATAGGGTTCCTAAGCTTTGTAAAGGAGCAATATTTTCTTAAGGTGTTTTGATGATTCTTTTTGTTTATTTGCATCTTGGATCCCTCTGCAACTTACGTCTTATTTGTTGCTCTTCTAATTGATTTCCATTTCAAAATCTATCAGCCTCCATCTGAAACAACTTGTTGCTGGTGTTGAGGCCCTAGAGAATTCAAAAGTTTGTGTGGTGGTGGTGGTTGTAGTGTGGGATGTCTGGCAGGGGGTGGTGGTGGTGTGTGTGCACCTTCATGTGTGATGTGTGTACTGTGTGTGATGCATGTGTGTTTGTGAACATGCATGTGCCCATCATGTCTTGTATGTTCCTGTCATGTCTGCCCAGGGCCTGGTCATGCCTGCCTCCACCTTGCCTCATCCCTTCCATGGAACTTCTCTTAATGACCACTCTGTAGAGACAGCTCCTGGACCTGGGGAGCCTTGCCCTTCGGAGCACCCGTTCTGGAGGTGTTTTTAATGGCATGTAGCTTCTGATGAAGTGCACACATCTGAAGTCTCTCTCTGCATGGACTGTGGTTTTATAGCCTACATAATGCACACGTGTGTGCGTACATGGACCGCGGTTTATAGCCTACATAATGCACGTGTGTGCGTACATGGACCGCGGTTTATAGCCTACATAATGCACACGTGTGTGCGTACATGGACCGCGGTTTATAGCCTACATAATGCACACGTGTGTGCCTACATATATTCAGTGCATTTTTGCATACGTATACAGGTTATCACCACTCAGCAAAGTAGGTAGGACTTCCAGGACTCTCAGAAGGCCCAGTTCCTGTCAGGACCCCCGCGGGAGCCACTGACTGGACTTCCCGTCACCACAGATTAGTGTTACTGGTTCCCGCCTTTATGTGGAGGAAATCCTGTGCTTTATTGGATGTTTTATTCAGCATGTGCCCGAGATTCATGTCGGTTGCCTGTACCAGTTGTCTGTCTTGTGCAGTGTTCTACAGCTGTTCAGCCATGCTGCCACTCAGGGATGCCTGGGTCCTTCTGGTGCTGCTGCTCAGGGACGCCCGGATCCTTCTAGTGCTGCTGCTAAGGGACGCCTGGGTCCTTCTGGTGCTACTGTTCAGCTATGTCTGGGTCCTTCTAGTGCTACTGTTCTGGGTCTTTCTGGTGCTGCTGCTCGGGGACGTCTCAGTCTTTCTGGTGCTGCTGTGAGTGGTCTTGTGTTGGCGCCGGCACAGGCGCTCACTTCTGGAGGAGCGTAGGAGTGGAGTTGCTGTGTCACGGAGCATATTTGTGTTTAGCCTTAGTACGTCTGTCAAATGTTTTTGGAGTGGCTGTACCAGTTTGGCCTCCCCCAGGCAATGTGGGACTTGGTTGCTCCACATCCTTCCCAACGTTTAGGGTAACCAGTCACCCTCAGTTCAGTCCATCTAGTGGGTGTGTAGTGGTGTCCTGTGCTTCTCATCTGCATTTCTGCAGTGACTAGCCGATCATGCTGAGCACCTTTACAAGGGGTGGGTGTTTTTGACAATTCTCTTGTGAAATGGAATTCCCACGATAGGCTGCAGAAGTGGATGGACACACAACACCCAGCCCTGCACATGAGAGCAACAGCAGGTGACTAGTCACAGTCACAGCGGGGAGGGGACACCACACGCCACACAGGGTCCCGCAGGGGAACAGGGCTCGGGGAGGCAGCCATTTCGTGACAGGAGGGTGGGGTGCGATGGGCTTGTTTGGTTAATTCTGAGGCTGAGAGGGAACTGACACCTGCTCCTCCGGGAGAAACAGGAAGTGTACCTGGCCCTGCCAGGAGGAGGAAGAGGCTATCTGAGCTGGGACCTTGTCCAGCCTTGTCCACGGGAGCAAGAGTTGGGAGGAGAAGTTGTGGCTGCTGGGCCCTCAGGGCCCTCCTGGTTTCACCAGATGCCATGGCGCACATGATACCAGTTTTAGGTCTTGCACCACAGGTCCTTGTTTATTCTTACAAATAACCTTAGAACGATTTTATCCAGTTCTAGGCAAAATTATTTTGGAGCTTTAATTGTAATGACCTGAAAAACACGCTTACTTGAAGGAAGATGAAATGTCTACAGCACTGGCCGTTTGTCCAGAGGCAGAGATGCCTCGCTTTGCCAGGCCTCTCCCGCAGCCTTTGGTTCAAGTTCAAGTTCATGGGTTTTACCTTGTAGAATCAGCAAAAAGGAGCCCAAAGTTCGTTTCCCGTTGTGAGAGGATTTCTGTTTGTTTTTTAACTAGTTTTAGCTGCTAATCAGAAAAGCTATCTGAGGGGTAGATATGTTTTAGGGCCAGCCATCTTGTTGATCTGATTGGGTTTTTTAGTTGATTTTTCTGGAGTTCTCCAGTCAAAAAATGACATCTTCTGCCAGTGAAGGTCCCCTCTGTAGTTGTGCCTATTACTATAATTTTTGCAATTCTACGCTTCCAGAACAGGTCAGCAGAGGAAAAAACACAGGATTAAAAGCTCAAAAGGCATTTGATCAGATGTAACCTCCTATTCCTGATTTTCAGACTATTTTAATAAACTAAGAAATGAGTTCCGTTAAACGAGTAACCCACTAGAAACGGATCTCAGGGTCCAGGGCAGCAGGGGGCTGAGGCTGCGGGAGCCCCAGAGGCCTGGCCGTCGGCCTCCTTACCAGGGCCCAGGCGTGCAGCAAGTGTTCAACTCCCAGCCCCTGGAGGTCAGAGGGTGTCACCTGTGGTGGTGGCACAGCTATTAACTGTAGTTAAAAAGAGTGAATCATGTGGTAATCTACTGCCCAGGGGAGTTTGCTTATAAAGCCATCTTCAGGAGGCTGGCTGGGTGTTTTTTGTTTTTTTTTGAGATGGTGTCTTGCCCTGTTGCCCAGGCTGGAGTGCAATAGTGCAGGCCCGGCTCACTGCAGCCTCAACCTCCCGAGCTCAAGCGATCCTCCCACCTCAGCCTCCCATGTCGCTGGGACCAGAGGTGCATGCACCACACCCAGCTAATTTGTTAAACAGTTTTGTAGAGATGGGCGGGGGTGGGTCTCACTTTGTTGGCGAGGCGGGTGTTGAACTCCTGGGCTCAAGCAGTCCTCCCGATTTGGCCTCCCAAAGTGCTGGGATTATAAGTGTGAGCCACTGTGTCCAGCCAAGGAGGCTGTTTGAACTGCATGATTGAAAACACATTTGCAAAAGTAGTTTTAGGGTATTTTTTTAATTGGCTCTGGTTTGAACTGAATGGAAAAATCTCGGCTGATTTTAATGTATAGATCTTCAAAAGAAGTTTAAAAGAATAGTAAGATCTGTTTTAAATGTGCATGTGTGTCTGAAGGCTGGTTAAGGAAATCATAACAGGGTTTGGGACTGATGGGTCAGCCGTTCTTCCACCCCGAGGTCCTCAGAATACTCAGATTTGAAGATGATCCCGTCTTGTTCTGCCTCGTCCGCTCCTGCACGGTCATTCCTTTCGAACCTGGCCGCCAGTATGTGCCCTGAGAGTCTGTTTCTCTTGTCAATCATTGTAATATTCTTGACTTTGGTTTAAATCAAAAACAAAGCTGCATCAGGCTTAACCTCCATTTCTATGAGTTTAGGATGTCTTATGAGAGTCTGAATATGTAGCTTGGAATTTTGGTTAGTTAACTTTTCTCAGGCTTGAAATACCTTTTCAAACTCAACTGCAACAGACTACCCTGTCACTTCGGTTCATTATGGTTAATATTATAAATTGTTACTAAATTCTAAATCACAGATAGGAACATGTGGCTGAAAGGAGACTCGGAGAGGGCGGGACCCTGTGGGGTGGAGGCAGGGCCACAGGCTTTCCACACCCCAGGAGCTCCTGTGTCCTGAGGTTGTTCCCCAGGGACGAGGGAAGGCTGCTGTGCTGGGTGGGTTCTGTGTCTGGGGCGGCCCTAACTCCAGGTGCTTGAATCTCCAGTGAACTTTGAGGCGTTGATCATCACCATGTCGGTGGTCGGGGGAACCGTCCTCCTGGGCATTGCCATCTGCTGCTGCTGCTGCTGCAGGAGGAAGCGGAGCCGGAAGCCGGACAGGAGTGAGGAGAAGGCCATGCGCGAGCGGGAGGAGAGGCGGATACGGCAGGAGGAGCGGTGAGGTCGCGGCGATGCCTGCTGGGAAGGAGGTTACTTCGAGGGGATTCAGATCTGTAAGGCCGTGGAAATCACATGGATACATCCTGAGTTTTCCTCAGTTTTTAGAAATTAAGAATGTGTGTAGTGCCCAGGGGATCTTCTAGGTCGTGGTAGAGAGGGAGAGACTGTGATGGGAACCTAGCAGTGGCTGTGAACCTTGCTTCCACAGGCTTCTTCGCCCGGTCTCCTCCCATCGTTGCAGTAAGGCTGAGTCTGTGCGCGGTGTCACGGGTGTGTGACGGCTGCTAAGGCGGCTCGTCCAGGCCCAGCATTTGCCAAGAGCAAGCTGAGGCTCAGAGGGGAGAGCGTCTGACTGTGGCTGGGTCAGCTCTCCTGTCGCCCTTTCCCTGGTGACACAGCACTCTCCTGAGTGTGTGCTGGGGCTCTGGGGCAGCCCCAGGAGGAGGTGGTGTAATCCACACCTGGCAAAGGAGAGGACCTGAGGGGCCAACTGTCACGTTGGCGGTGGGCGAGGGTGGAAGCGGGACAGATTTTCCATGTAGTCACCTCGAAGTCACATGCTACTAAGTAAAAGCTGACAATCTCATTTCCCTAACCTTAATCTTCAGAACCTGGTGTATGATTTTTACTGTGTTTTCTTTGTATAAAAAAAGCTTTTTAAAAATCACGGTATTGGGCATTTGAATTGCTTTTATTGAAAAGAGTAGAATAATACATTGGAACGGCCTTTGAAGACTGGGTTTGTTGTCACCTTGCCTGTCCTGGTGGGTATGTGGCCTGATGACCAAGCTTGTCCTCACCCTGGTTTCACTCCGGGAACTGGAGGGAAGCCACTGGAGGGGAGCCCCCACTGAGGGACATGGAAGGGCGCGTCTAGCAGTTACACCGTGCGCTGTAGTTCGGTGCTAATAATGTTCCTCTGTGTTTTAGGAGGGCAGAGATGAAGACAAGACATGATGAAATCAGAAAAAAATACGGTAAGGGGACTGCTTATGCCTCCTTTTTGACTGGTTGGGAGGCGATGGCACGCTGTCTCGGTCCTCGTTAGTGCCAGTGGGGCCTGAGATTGCGCTGTGGGTTCATCCATCGGAACAGAAGGACGTCTCTCCAGAGAGGAGCAGCTGGCAGTTGTCCCCAGTGGTGCTGTGGTGAACTCACTGCTAAGAATATTTTTATCTCAGCCACTCGTCTTCATGAAGTCTGTTTTCTCAGATACCTGTTGGCTTATCGAGTCCCAAGACTTCTGGGCCGGAAGTCTGCAGCTGTTCTGCCGTCATGTTTGGCTTTCTGTGTGCGCGCCTGCGTAGCCGAGGTGCTGCGCGTTTCAGGGCGGCCCCTCATCCTCGGGAGCGTTGCTCGTTGCCATCTTCTGAGTGTGGCAGGCGCTCCTTCCAAGCACTCCCCAGCGCCAGCCCCGCTCCTTCTCGCCCAGCCGCGGTGTTCTGTTCTTGTTTAGTTGTGTCTGGAGAGGTTTTGGAGAGGAGCTTTGAAGGAGCCAGAATGAATGTATTTGCCAAGTGTGAACCTTTTATTTAGTTGGAGTGAATTGGAAATGCACATTACGTTATCTATACTCCCCCAAACCACGTGACGTTCACTGCTTAACACTGAACATCACCACCCAGCCGTGCTTCGTTGATTCTGTCCTGATTTTAAAGTCCGCAGAGAGTCTGGTGTCTCCCGTGCTGGGTTTGTGGTTGTGTGGTGTCATGAACGTGGTGGGAACTGACTCCTCGCCTGTGCGAGGCGCGTGGTCCTGGGTTCACGGCAGCCGTGGGCCTCAGGAATCTGTTGTCCTGCGCCCACGGTGCTTTCCTTGAAGCAGTGTATTAAAGGCTAAACCTAACTGGAAAATTTCAGAGCCTTTTCTGACTAATGCACGTGTTTTGAGTCTTCTGTTTGTTTTAGGAAATATCATATATTTGTGGTATTTTAGGATCCCACCCACTGGGGGCATGATGACATCACTGCGGTTGTTTTGGTCATCAGGTGGGGGATGGGCTGCAAAGCCCAGCAGCCACTGTGAGCAGCGCCTCTGTCAGGTGCAGGTGATTGGCGTTGTAGCCCCCAGAGGCTTGGTTCCCTTTCATGGGGGCAGCAGAAGCCCCATGCTGCTGGCGCCCTGGGCTGTAAACGCTGGGTAGCTCTGCCCACTGGCCGGGACGTCCCCTCCTTGTCAGTTCTGGCCTTCTTGGAAAGTCACCTCCGTGTGACTGTGCTGTGACCTGAGGCCATGTGAGTCCTGCCAGTCTCGAAGTGTTGGCTTGGGGGCGTGAGGCTGCGTTGGCTGATGGAGGCTTTTTCCTATGTATTTCCACCCATTAGTCTCCTGAGTGCTGCGTGCTTGGGCGCTGACTTTCTGGGTTCTCTTCACTGCTGCCTTGTCCTTGCCCCAGCCCCTCCGTTGCCTGTGTTTCCTGGTGTGTGTCTGGAGTGGGTGGTGACCGGGTACCTGCGTGCGACTGTCACAAGGAGCAGCACCAGGGTTGCCCTTCTCAGCGAGTGCATGCCTGTGTACGTGGAACATGGGCCCAGCAGCGTCTGTGCAGGCCTTGGCTGGAGGCAGTGTGCTTTCCCTGAAATGTAAGAGTCAAAAAGAGCTTTTTGGCACCTAATTTTTTTTTTTTTTTTTTGAGACGGAGTCTTGCTTTGTCACCCAGGCTGGAGTGCAGTGGCGCGATCTCAGCTCACTGCAAGCTCCGCCTCCCAGGTTCACGCCATTCTCCTGCCTCAGCCTCCCGAGTAGCTGGGACTACAGGCGCCCGCCACTACGCCTGGCTAATTTTTTGTATTTTTTAGTAGAGATGGGGTTTCACCGTGTTAGCCAGGATGGTCTGGATCTCCTGACCTCGTGATCCGCCCGCCTCATCCTCCCAGAGTGCTGGGATTACAGGCGTGAGCCACCACACCCGGCCAGACTAATGTTAATGTAAATAAAAGACAAGGTGGATACACGCACACACACACACGCACACACGCACACACTGCCCAGCACCTGTTATCACCAAGCGCAAGCTGTGTTTAAAGTTGCTCCACCTTTACTGTGCCCCGACTCCCAGCGGGTGTGAGGCTGTGGGCGGCCGGCCAGGCTCTTGGTGGAGCCGTGTCTTCTGTGTCAGGGCCCTGATTGACTTGCACCTGCCATTTTGGTGGTTAATTTGGCCCTTTAATTGCATTGATGAAATGAGCTTCTTGTGCCAGTTTGTAATAAAGCCATTGAATGGCCTGTGCTTTGGGAAGCCTCGGCTAGTTAGAAGAATTCCCAGGAATTCCTGATGGGAGAGTGGGAGAAAGCATGTGAGTCAACCTGGTGCAGTTATATAAAATACCAGCACGCACGCAAAAACCCCTCTTTTGGCTTTGGTTTTCCCCTCTAAACTGGAAGTAGACTCAGGAGCGAGTTTTTCAGTAAGACCTTAACCAGTCTCCTTGCTGGTATCTGATGACTCTTTCCCAAAACCGACTTTGAGCCTCATCTCCCAAAGCCTGATGCCTGCTTGACAGGCAAGAAGGAAACATGGCTAGGCCCTTCCTCACCATCCCTCTGCTTCCCCGCCTCCTCTTCCACCCAGCCCCCAGAACACATGCAGTGAGTAGCTTTGTTGTAATCGCTGCAGATAATTTTGGTGTACAATACAGATTTTTAATGGGAGAGAGAGGGCAGGCACAGTGGCTCACGCCTGTAATCCTAACACTTTGGGAGACCGAGGTGGGTGGATCACCTGAAGTTGGTAGTTCGAGACCAGCCTGACCAACATGGTGAAACCCCGTCTCTACTAAAAATACAAAAATTAGCCAGTTATGGTGGTGGGTGCCTGCAATCCTAGCTACCCGGAGGCTGAGGCAGGAGAATGCCTTGAACCCAGGAGGTGGAGATTGCAGTGAGCCGAGACTGCGCCATTGCACTCTATCCTGGGCAAAGAGCAAAACTCCGTCTCAAAAAAAAAAAAATAACTAAAGGGAGAGAGTGTGTGTGTATGTGCGTGTGTTTCTGCAGTGTGAAGGGAAGACTCCTGGTCTTTGGGTAAGTACCATGGGTTTACTCTTATGGTCAAATACACATTGTATCCCAGTTCTGTCAGAGTACGCGAGAGTTAGATTAATGGTCATCTTAGTTCTTTCTGTAGCCTCAATTCCAAAGGTTTAAGAGCAGGTGTAAGCACAAAGTAAGGTTATTTTGTTTAATACTAGCCATCCACTGTGGAACTAGCCATCCACTGTGGAACTAGCCATCCACTGTGGAACTAGCCATCCACTGTGGAACTAGCCAACCACTGTGGAACTAGCCATCCACTGTGGAACTAGCCAACCACTGTGGAACTAGCCAACCACTGTGGAACTAGCCATCCACTGTGGAACTAGCCATCCACTGTGGAACTAGCCAACCACTGTGGAACTAGCCATCCACTGTGGAACTAGCCAACCGCTGTGGAACTAGTCAACCGCTGTGGAACTAGCCATCCACTGTGGAACTAGCCATCCACTGTGGAACTAGCCAACCACTGTGGAACTAGCCATCCACTGTGGAACTAGCCATCCACTGTGGAACTAGCCAACCACTGTGGAAAGAAATATTTGCCTCAAATTTCGTTTCTTCGCCGAGCATCAGGAAATAAGTGTTTATCTCTTAGGATCTGTTAGAGTTCTTGTTTCTAGTAAATTTTATTTCAGTTTTAAAGTTTAAAGTGGTTTGACTTCAAAAAAGGTTAAGCACAGTATGAGAGCCTGCTTACAACACCCGTTGTTGCTATGTCCTCAGTAAATCTTCTTATGAAACTTGGTTTGTATGGCTTTCTAAGATTTTGTTTCTGGTTGAATGAATGAAGATTCAAGTTTATTTTGTTTTCAGGCCTGTTTAAAGAAGAAAACCCATATGCTAGGTTTGAAAACAACTAAAGCGCTCCAGCACGTCAGTCCTGACGCTTCCTGCGAGGTGCACACTCCGCAGCACAGCCCGGCCGGGAGACCACTTGGCCATCGCGGTCTCCTGACCTTGACCAGTGAACCTGCCAGCCTTCCAGGACAGGTGGCCGGAGAGCTGCC
This sequence comes from Hylobates moloch, assembly GCF_009828535.3. Classification (NCBI taxonomy): domain Eukaryota; kingdom Metazoa; phylum Chordata; class Mammalia; order Primates; family Hylobatidae; genus Hylobates; species Hylobates moloch. The sequence goes on from NW_026652289.1 coordinate 1,757,684, forward strand.
CCTGAAGGACAGTCCTCCTCTCGTCCTGCAAACTGGTGACCTTCTATTTCCTGTTCATCTCTGTGTCTAGATTTAGTCACTTGAAGTAAGAAATCTTTGGGGTTTGGGCTTTTTTATACTCTTCTCAGTTTGTAAAACGCTAACTGCACACGAAGCCGCCTGACGGCACCCAGCGCTGTGGCTGTCATTCTCCTGGGGCAGCAGCAGAACCCTGCGTTCCTGTCTGTCCACTAACAAGCTTCACACGCAACACAGGGAAGTCGGTTTGACTTTTGTCGTGAGGAGAATTGACCAGCCCTCATCATTCCCCATAAAACCACGGACAGTGTCTGTGTGCGCGTCTTGAGTCTTCACACCTGTTGACTCACATGGCTTTTGCTGATGACACGGGGCTCCAGTACACAGTCTGATAAGGACTTACTTCCTAACCTCAATTGTATTAAATAGCATTGGGGAATAGGTAAACCTTTTAAAAAAAAAAATTGCTGGATTTTCCTCCCTACTTAAAAGATTTCACCAGAAAACTTTCATATAAAAATTCAGGCCCTTTTTGGACAATTTTAAAAATTTGTATCTTTACTAGAACATGAGACTCTTTTTCCCTTGGAAGTTTGAATTATAAACGTGGTGTTTGGCCTGCCTCTGCAGCACCAGTTGACTGCTCGTGTGCCAGCGGTGTGGGGAGGACGGGGCAGGACGCTGCAGCTCTCTCCAGCCCTGTTGGCATCCTCAGTGCCTGCAGGCCTCTCCCTGCCTGTTGGGCTGTCTGGGGGGTGGCCACTGAGGGATCGTGGGGACGGGGTCCACCCCAAGTAGAAAGAAAGGCCCGTCCACAGGCCCGGCTGTGGGCCGTCTGCCTCGGAAGCAAGTGTGTCCAGAGCCAGCTGAGGGCTCTCCCCACACCACCCAGCAGGCGCCGGTGCTCCTCTGCCTCACGGGACCAGTCCAGCTTCCAGCCGCTCTGGCTCGAGGGTGATCTGAGCACTTCCTTCTGAGTGGGCTTCTCTGGGAGCTCTCCAGTGGCACTGCTGGACCTGCCCCACGTTTCTGTAAAATCAGGATACGTGGCTTTAATAAGCAGACCAAGCACTTCGTGGCAGGGAAAGCAGTGTGCGGGGAAGTCACTGAAAAGTGCTGCCTGAGGAAGTTTGAAAATAGTCCCCATTCCAGATTGCCTTGAATTTTAAAACATTTTGCTTTGGGAAAGTAGGTCAGCAGCACCTAAGATCAATGATGCATTCCATTTTCACACTTGACAGTCATGAAAACTGAGAAGACTGTCTTCAGCGTGAACTAAAGTGCACAGGCAGATCACTGATCCAGAACACTTTAAGAACTCATCAAACAGCTTGATAAGCCATTTTGACTGTGTACATCTGTACCGGGAATAACATTCCTAGGCTGAAATTTTCACAAAGAACAGAACCTGTACCCAGTTCTTCAGGCTGATTTCCCTGACTTCTTGGGCATTTGTATTTGTAGTAAAGTATTGCAGAGATTCCTAAGTATTTTATAGCAGCCATCAAAATTGGACTTTGTATTGTTTATTCATAAAAGAACCTTTGTAATAGACTTTAACGAACTTTGTATGAATACAGTAGTGTGTATGCAAAATCAGTTTCCTGAATGTAGGTTGCTGAGCTGAAGGTAGAGCTTGGTTGTTAAATACAGTGTAGTTAATCCTTGCGTTCAGCGTAGAAACCCACGTCTGTAAGATTGGTCTTAGTCCATCTGCTTTTTTCTGAAATACACTTAAGAGCAGCCACAAAACTGTAACCTCAAGGAAACCATAAAGCTTGGAGTGCCTTAATTTTTAACCAGTTTCCAATAAAACGGTTTAATACCTGCATTTATTTAATATGCTGTGTGTTCCTGTGTTTCATCTCAGTGGTGTCGACATGACTGCTTGGAATGCTGGGAGGCAGGTTGGCTTTTTCGGGTAAAGTGGGCCTCTGACCCATCATGGGATGCCTGGGCAGTCTCCAGACTAAATGCCTGTGGCTGTCAGAACGGACCAGGCTGTGTCCTAAAACTGTGCCCACAGGCCTGCCCCGCAGGGGAGGTCTTGGCCTTCTCTGCCCTCCACAGCTGCCCTGCCCGTCGCATGCCCTCCACTTGCACTGGGTGCTGAGGGCCCGGGGAGAAAGCGGGGCTGCCTTCGAGAAGGGCGACCTTGGCCCCTCTGTGTGAAACGCACACCTGCATGAGGCTCCTGCGCTCCGTGCTCCCCTCCCATCCTTCCCTGGGTGTCTTCCGTGCTGGGTTTTTAGGGAGTGCCCCCCACCCTGGCCCCCTTCTGTGTTGCTCCTGCCACTTCAGTCCTCTGGGACACAGGATTTAGTCCGAGCAGCAGAGTATTGGTGCGTCTGTCCCGTGGACCTGCCCAGCAGGGCCCAGCGTTTGTGGCTGCGAGCACCAGCCCGTCTGCAGCGGAAACCCCCTGTGCTCGACCCGCTTCCGGCTCATTCAGGAATGAGTGGCAGCTGCTAACTTGCATCTGGAATGGGGAGACGTGAGGTCGCGACTTCTGCCCCCAGACGCACTGCCATGGTGCTGCCCCCCAGACGCACTGCCATCGTGCTGCCCCCAGACGCACTGCCATGGTGCTGCCCCCCAGACGCACTGCCATGGTGCTGCCCCCCAGATGCACTGCCATGGTGCTACCCCCAGACGCACTGCTATCGTGTGGTATTAGTGCCCAGTAGCTCGTTTGAGAGGCTCATCCCTGTCAGAAACATTAGGCTTAGAATCGTTTAAGAAGTTGCAAATTTTCTGGCCAGGCACAGTGCTCACACCTGTAATCCCAGCACTTTGGGAGGCCGAGGCTGGTGGATCACTGAGGTCAGGAGTTCAAGACCAGCCTGACCAACATGGTGAAACCCCATCTCTACTAAAAATAGAAAAAATTAGCTGGGTGTGGTGGCAGGTGCCTATAATCCCAGCTACTCGGGAGGCTGAGGCTGGTGAACTGCTTGAACCCAGGAGGTGGAGGTTGCAGTGAGCTGAGACCATGCCATTGCACTCCAGCCTGGGCAACAAAGCGAGACTCCATCTCAAAAAATAAAAATAAAAATGCAGTCACTGTGGGTGCCCAGGCCAGCGTCCCTGTTAGCTGGTCTTGTGTGCCTTCCAAAGCCAGTCTGTCCTTTGGCCTCCGTGGAGCACCAGGTGCAGGGCTTCTCAGAGCCGTCAGGGTCCTCACCCGGTCCCACCCGTCTGCTTTGGGAGGCGTAGCTTCCACCTGCAGTCCAGTTCGTGCTGCCTCAGTGTGGCATTTGAATCAGCTGTGAGGTCAGCTTCTAGAAGTAGAATTCTGGATCAAAGTGTGTGTGATGTGTACTTAAAATGTTGAGTTGAATCTGCCAAATTTCCCTCCAAAGAAGATGCCTGACTGTGGGGATCTCACCCCAGGCAGGACAGATGGAGGGGAGTGGGATTGTCCAGTGTGTTCGGGGGCTGGCCTGGGCAAAGGCGAGAACATGGGGACCACAGCGGCTGAAGGCAAGAACTGGGCCTGGGTGTGAAGCGGGGAGGCCAGAAGAGCAGGTGGGATGTTGACTCCATCCTGTCACTGACTTCGGGCCAGGCGCAGACGCAGCTTCTGAGAAGGCGGCAGGAGGGTGGTGAGACATGCTCTTGTCCTGCTGCAGGTGGTCCTGGGGCTCCCCTGACCCCTAGCCTGGCAGCATGCCTGCAGTCCCCCCTCTGCCGAATGGTGCCGCGTGGAGGCCGCAGTCAGGCGGTAGCCGTGGCAGTTCAGTTCTCGGTGCTCACTCGATGGGCGGTCCCAGCAGGTCCCCAGGGCACCCCCAGCATTCCGGACTGGCTCTGCGAGGCCCATGTTACAGAAGCCTGTCTGCCCCAGAGTCCATCATGAAGGCCACCGTGCAGCTGCTGTCCACCGTGCATCCACCGTGAGCCCAGAGTGACCTGGGGCAGCCGCCTCTTCAGGGGGAGCCCTCATTGTGACACAAAGGTGTCTGCTTGAGCCTGACGGGGGTGGTCAGGTCATTGTGACACAGAGGTGTCTGCTTGAGCCTGACAGGGGTGGCCCAGGTCCCCGAGTGGACTGCCTGCTGCCCCCCTTAGTCAGCAGTCCCATGCATTCACTGGGGAACAGCCCCACAAAACAGCCTTTGAATCAGAGCCGGCCACGTCTGGAAGGATGGAAGCAGCCCGTGAGCCACGTGGACTTTGGCGGCACGTCTGTTACCCTTGGGTGCTCACGTGGATGGACTCCCACATGCACAGTGGCTCACACCCCAGAGCCTGACTCCAGGCCCTCATCTGTGGCTCTGCCTCCCCAGGGCTCTTGGAGCCCATCCCTCCAGCAGATGGGGAGAAGCCCCCGGTTGGAATGACTGTCCCCTCAACTCATTCCATTGGCAAGAGCTGGTCACCCCCTGGGACCCAGGCAGTCGCCTCCCACGTGGGTGGGGGCACCTCTGGGGCCGTCTCTGCATGGAGAGGACCCCTGTCTAATAGGGTCTCCACTTCCTCCTCAAAGCCGTCTTAACGAAGCCACAATGGAACCTCTCAGTACAAGCAGAGGCCGACAGGTGCGCAGAATAAAAGCCCGTGTCACAGAGGAACGTCAGAGCTGCCAGCTCAGCCAGTACTTAGTCTGATGGTTTTCCACCCTCCAAAGCTACAGAATGTTACTTAACCCACCATCAGACTGCAGATGTTTTGTTCTTTTAAACCTTGAATACCAAGAAACAATTTCTAACTAGAGATAATCGTAAAATACAGCCAATAGCAGTATTCTTCAGTACTCTCTCCCACAAATCCGATTTCTCCGAGCTTCCATGTAGTGGCACTTAGTAAACAATGAAAAGAATTTTTTTGAGAGTGGGCTTTGCTGATGAGGCTGCAGGGACCTGCATGAGGCAGGGCGGGCCTGGCCGGAGGCGTCTGGTTCATGGAATTTTCTCCAAGAGGGCGCCATTGAGTAGCCGCCCTGTCTCCAGAACAAACTGGTGATCACCGCTGCTGCCTCCAGGTTGCCAGGGCCAGAGCACGGGGCACGGCTGTGGAGAACCCTGCTGTGCTGCTGGACGCAAAGAATCCCAGGGGCCCAGCCACGCGCTCCGGCCCGGGACACACCCTTCCTTCCTGGCCACAGGGATTTTTGGAAGCCCGGCTCCGCCCCCGCTCCGTTTGCGGGTGCTGGGTGTGGAAAGAGCGGGAGGACCCTGCGGCGTCTCTGGGGGGAGGAGTCTTGGGGTCCGTGGTCCCGCCCTCACCAGGGGCCTGGGTGGTGCCTAGTGGTGGTTTCCACTTTCGCTTGTTGGATGCGCTGCCGGGGACCTCAGATGGGAAGCCCCAGCCCTGTGAGGACCAGATGGGACCCTGAGCCCAGCGAGGCGTGAGCGGCCCCCCTCCCCCGTCCACTCCTCCCAGCCTCCCTCCTGCGTCCACAGAAGCCAGACAGAATGGGGATGAACTGCAGACGTAGGAGGAAAGGGGTTGGAGGGGTTGCACAAGATGCAAAACATCTTGGCAGAATTTCATCCATGCATTGGACACATCTGTCAGAGGCGTTCGAACCAGAGTGACTCCGTCTTGAGTAGGGTCTGGGACTTGGTGGGCCGCATTCTCAGAAAGCCCAGCATTCCTGGCCTCTAGATGTTTACTGTTAAGGGAACAGATTAGTAATGTTTACTACACAGGCTGAGACGTGGGCGTGTCCAGATAGCCCATATCTGGAGAACAAAGGCATTCCTGATTTTGCTTTAAAGACAGTAATATCGATTCTGGCAAAATATAGTAATTAAGAAAATAGGCTGGGCGCAGTGGCTCACGTCTGTAATCCCAGCACTTTGAGAGGCCGAGGTGGGTGGATCACCTGAGGTCAGGAGTTCGAGACCAGCCTGGCCAACATGGTGAAACCCTGTCTCTACTAAAAATACAAAAATCAGCCGGCCGTGGTGGCTTGTGCCTGTATTCCCAGCTACTCGGGAGGCTGAGACACGAGAAGCGCTTGAACCCGGGAGGCAGAGAGGTTGCAGTGAGCTGAGATCACACCACTGCATTCCAGCCTGGGCAACAGAGTGAGACTCTGTCTCAAAAAAAAAAGAAAGAAAAGAAAAGAAAAGAAAATTAATCCTTTATCACAAACCCTCGCATCCGAGCACATCTCCCCATATATACCAGCACTGTACCTACGGTGGACGCGTTCCCCCTCTTACTTTCGGGAATGCCCTGCTCTGTCTATGGAGCAGCTATTCTTTCACCACTTTACTTTTGCAATAAACTTGCTATTGCTTTGCACTGTGGACTTGCCCTGAATTCTTTCTTGCACGAGATCCAAGAGCCCTCTCTTGGGGTCTGGAGCCAAACCTCATTCCTGTAACATATTTCTAGCGACCACGGAAGGGACTCTAGTGCGGAAATCCTGACCTGACGGCTGCCGCTGGGTAAGTATTAGGGTCCTGTAACAAATCTGCAAAGGAGAAACGGTTGTGTATCAGGCTGGGCACGGGGTGGGCACAGAGACCTGAGCCGCCCAGAGTCGGGGGCTGCACGTCCCCCGCCCCAGGAATGAGTGTGACCCTGCTAGTGTTTCCAGACGGGAAGTGCTCAGAGGGACTCCCGGCGTTTGGAGCCCAGGCCGGAGTAGGGTTTGACCTAAGCAGGAGTCAGGCAGGGCTTGGTTCAGGGGCTGAGATTTCAGCCGAGGAGAAATAGGAAGCGGAGAGGAGGTCAGGGGCTGCAGGGGAGGGGGTCCTGGGTCAGACTCTGGGCCCGATTCGGTGGCAGTGGTGGGAGGCCGCCTGTGCCCTGTGGGTGGTGAAGGGTTTTCCTTGTCTAACTTTTTTTTTTTTTTGAGATGAGTCTCGCTCTGTTGCCCAGGCTGGAGTGCAGTGGCACAATCTCGGCTCACTACAAACTCTGCCTCCTGGGTTCACACCATTCTCCTGCCTCAGTCTCCCAAGTAGCTGGGACTACAGGTGCCCGCCACCACGCCCAGCTAATTTTTTTATGTTTTTAGTAGAGACAGGGTTTCACCATGTTAGCCACGATTGTCTCGAACTCCTGACTTCGTGATCCGCCTGCCTTGGCCTCCGAAAGTGCTGAGATTACAGGCATGAGCCACCGCGCCCGGCCAACATCCTTTTTTTTTTTTTTTCAGAGGCAGGGTCTTACTCTATCACCTAGGCTGAGTGCAGTGGCGTGATCATAGCTCACTGTGGTCTTGAACTCCCAGGCTCAAGCAATCCTGCTTCAGCCTTCTGAGTAGCAGGGTCTACAGGTGCGCACCACCACGCCTGGTTAATTTTTTTTGTAGAGATAGGGTCTCACTATGTTGCCCAGGCTGGTCTTGAACTCCTGGGCTCAGGTGATCCTCCTGCCTCACTGGGATTACAGGTGTAGCGACCCCACTGCACCCGGCCTCACCGTTTAAAATTCCTACTGCTTTTTCCATTCTTTCTTTTTCAGACTTGTGAACTTTTCCATTTTATTCACTTTTCATAAGAGCAGTCAGATCTACTGATGGAGTCTCTTTTTTCTGTGTTATTACTGTGGTGGGTGGCTGTGTGATGGCCGTCAGGGAATCTCGTCTCTTGGTCCCCTCCCGTGCTGGTTGGCTGGCTGTGTGTGGCTCACTTTGACCAACAGAATGTGGTGGAAGTACCTTTCCCGGGCTCCAAGAGGCCCTGTGTTTCTCCTCTCTCCTCTGGGAATGCTGCTGGGTGGAGAAGCCCAGGCTCTCCTGCTGGAGATGGGAGCTCAGCCGCAGCCAGCACCACACACCAGACATGTGGCTGAGGTCATCTCGGACTGTCCAGCTCTCACTGGGCCAGCAGCTGACCACGGCCATGTCAGTGAGCCCAGGCAAAGCCAGCAAAGGAACTGCCTGGCTCAGTCCAGGCAAAGTTGTTGGCCACAAAAAGCACAGGCAAATCTAATCACGGAGTTCCTTACAGAGGTGTGGGCGGAGTCGAGCATGACGGATGGCAGCCCCTGATGGCACAGTGGGAGCCTTCGCCACCACTGGGCCTGAAGGGGCATGGGGAGGGGGCGGTCGCTGGCAGCCGCCACTACCCCCCACCAGTCAAGAGGAGTGGCCAGCTCACAGTGACCGGGCAGGAGGGCCGACGAGTGCCGTGCCGGGCCTTGAGAGAGCAGCCGGAGCAGGCTTGGGAAGGGGGTGTCGGTGCAGAGCCCCCTCAAGTCACCGTGCCCACATTGTACAAGGACCCATTGACAAGGGCGGATGGGGGGCCTGGGGACATCTAGGGGACAGGCCATCTTCCACTTGAGCAGGGGCCTCCTCTGCAATGGGTGCCCCCTGTGGCCTTCGGTGGGGCTGGAAGTTTGTCACACTCTGATGGCTCTGAGAGACCCAGCCACACAGCCTCCCCAGGTCAGCAACCCTCCGGCCCTGCTCTGTGCATGCCCCTGGCCTTGGGCTCCTGACAGCCACTGCCCAAGAGCCTGTTCAGGCCCACGCCTCAGCTGTCTTCCTTCCACGTGAGGTGGAAGCCCCTGTTCAACCTGAAGTTCTGCTCCAGGGATCCCCTGCCCGCTCCGGCTGCCTGGCCAGGCTTTGAGGCAGCAGCTGCCCAGCTTGGCGGGACCAGCAGCCCCAGGGTTGAGCCTAGGAGGGGTGGGCGGGGCCCGCAGCCCCGGGGTGAGTCTGGGAGGGGTGAGTCTGGGAGGGGTGAGTCTGGGAGGGGTGAGCCTGGGAGGGGTGAGCCTGGGAGGGGTGGGCGGGGCCAGCAGCCCCAGGGGTGAGTTAGGAGGAGTGAGCCTGGGGGGGGGGGGGGGGGCCAGCAGCCCCAGGGGTGAATTAGGAGGAGTGAGCCTGGGAGGGGTGGGTGGGACGTACCCTGGCGCTGGTGCCCTGTGTGCTGTGTGCTGTGTGCTGTGTGCTGTGTGCACCTTCTGGGAACTGGTCCCTGTTTATGATTCCCCTTTATGGTGGCGCTGCGAGGCTCATGGCTGTGGGCCACGATGTGTGCGGGGGGGCCTGGAACCTGCAGCTCAGCCCCCAGCGCCACATGCACAGTGAACGCTTTCCAAACCGAGAACAGCTGGCATCAAAGGTGTGCACAGCTTGGCCCCAAACACCCTGGAGGGTCTCACCCAGCACCTCCTCTAGGAAGGGCAGACACCTGCACCATAGGCAGGTTCCCAGGCCCCAGGGCCACCGGTGCCGCAGCCTGGCCCTACACCCCACCTGCTCCTGCTCCAAGCCGGGCTCCAACAGGCAAAGGCACGGCCCTGCCACTGGGTCAGAGCCACACACCCACACGAGGAATAGGCCGGCCCCAACCTTAGGCCCCACAGCCCACAGCCACCCTGTGCGGTGGCCACAGGGACCTACAGCAGCCCTGTACCCCCACTCCACCCCACCCTCTCCTTCTCTACCTTTCTTTCTTTCCTTCTCCGCCCCTCTCTCCCTTTCTCCCTCTCCTTCTCTCTCTCTTGCCCCACCCTTAGACATCCCAACATGTCCAGAGAGCATGGCAGGCCCCTGGGCTGGGCAGGGTCTGTCCCCCAGGACACAGGGGCACCCAGGCCAGGCATCCGGGCTTCTCCGGCCTCCTGTCTACCAGGCTAATTCATGTACTGCGAGTCACACGATTGTCTCTGCAGAGTCATAGGGCAAGAACGAGGGCCCAACCCTGAGGAGATGGTGCCCATGCTCTGCTGCGAGAACAGAGGCCCTGCAGTCTTTGCTTTGGCTTGCAGGGTCCCTTTTCCTCTGGCCAGAAAAAAAACAGAATTTCTTTTGGAGTTTTTTCAGTCCGCATATGTTGTGCAGTTCCACACAGGGGTCAGCCTGCAGTCTAAGCTGGGTGATGAAAGACGAAAAATACCTGGAATCACTCACCAGCTTTTTCTTTGTGTTTCAGTCTCATTCCCTAATTTGCTTCCTACTGTTAACTTTTCCGAGTCCTCAGATAGTTTTTTATGTCTTATCCAGAGCTTTCTGTTGTCTTCAGTAAGAATATAGGCTGGAGAGGGCTTGTTCCATATTGTCCAGCACTGGAAGTCTCTTCTTCATTTTTGAAAGGTGTTTTGCTGGGTATAGAAATTTGGGTTTACAGTCTTGAAAGATGTCACTTCATTGTCTTCTGGCTTGCTTAGTTTCTACTAACCAGTGTGTTGTACTTCTTGTTCCTCTGGGTGTAATGTGTCTTTTTTTTTTTTTCTATTTGCCTTCAAGATGTTTTATCTTTGGTTTTGAGCAGCTGAATATGGTGTTTTCTTTCTAAAAAAGATTTTTAATCCTGGCTATGGTTTTCTGAACTTGGATGTGTGATGTGGTGTCTTTCATTATTCCTGAAAAAAAAAATTGCCATTATTTTAAAAATATTTATTCTCCCTCATTCTCTCTTCTTCTTCTGTTACTCCTATTACACATATGTTAGACCATTTGAAATTACTCCAGGGCTTCTGCTTGCTCTTTTACGTCTGATGTTTTCATTTGTTTTCCACTTTTTCCTCATGTTTTTTAGCTTTGATAATTTCTGTGGACTTATCTGGAAGCTCACTGCTTCTTTTCTTGGCTGTGTTGAGCCTGCTCATGAGCCTGTTGGAGGTAGCCTTCCTCCCTAGCATTTTCACTGGACTCTTTCTTAGCATTTCAATCTCTGTGCTGAAGCTCCTCACCTTTCCATTCATATTGTTTACTGTTTCCACTAGAACCTTTAACATAAAGTCCTACCTGAAAATCCTTGTATCTGAGTCATATCTGAATCTGGTTCTACTGATTTTTGTCTCCTGGTTGTGGTTTTTCTTTTCTTTTTCTTTTTTCTTTTTGTGCCTCATAATTATTTACTGAAAGCCAGCCATTGTATGTGAGACAACAGTATTTCTATCTGGAAATGGACATTCCCCATTAGGTTGTCATCATGGGGGTTTGAGTCAATCAAGCTAGGAGTCGAGCTGGATTTGAGTTTTGCTGTTGCTGTGGTCACCTTGAGGGTAGCAAGACCTTGAACTTAGGGTTGAGGATGGTTTGCTGCAGGGCTTTTCTCAATGAGCCTGCTCTGCACTTTTAACTTAGGTCTTCTTTGCATGTCTGCCCTTGAGACAGGGCCTGTTGGTGCCCCTCACTCAGGAGGGCTGCTCTTGCTTATTTCTCTCTGCCCTGGTCCAGCTCAGTCTCAGGCAGGACTCACATCCTTGAGTCTCGGAGCGGGATTTTTTTCAGTAATCCTGTTCCTTCCCTGGAGATGGAAGACCTCTGAAGGGCTGAGTGTACATATGTTTCGACCCCTCCCTTAGAGGTGGAATTATTTTCTTGTTGTTTTCCCCAGCCACAACAGGTCCCTAGGTGGCAGGATTTTCTGCTCCTCTCTCCCTGGCATCTTAAGGCATCTGTTCCATAGGGAAGAACTGTCTGGTGGGGTTTTTCCTCTACCCCCCCCGCCCCACAGTGGGGGCTCCTCCCCTCCCAGGGCCTCCGCCATCACATACTGCTTCCTCTGGCCTCCCGCCTGCTCCAGCCTTTCCTGTGAGTGCCCAGGGTGTGATGTGTGAAGAGCCTATAAGCAGAGTGAACCTCCATTGCGTCTCCAGTTCTTGGGGTTCTTATTCGCACAGAAGCCCACACTTGGTCTTAAGCCATTTTCTTTTTTTTTCTTTTTTTTTTTCTTTGAGATGGAGTCTCGCTCTGTCGCCCAGGCTGGAGTGCAGTGGCGCGATCTCGGCTCACCGCAAGCTCTGCCTCCCGGGTTCACGCCATTCTCCTGCCTCAGCCTCTCCGAGTAGCTGGGACCACAGGCGCCCGCCACCACGCCCGGCTAATTTTTTGTATTTTTATTAGAGACGGGGTTTCACCGTGGTCTCGATCTCCTGACCTCGTGATCCGCCCGCCTTGGCCTCCCAAAGTGCTGGGATTACAAGCGTGAGCCACCGCGCCCGGCCATGATGATTCTTTCAATGAGGATCCGTGGATGGAAAACCCAGTGAATATTTGCGTTTCTGAAAATATCTTAAACTTGTCTGTCCTCCCCGTTACCACTTTTTAGACACTGCAAGAACCCTAGAACACCCTAATTCCTCCTGCCTCGTGCTGTCATTATCACTTATTCTAATTTTAGAACTCCAGAAGACATTATTATTGTTGTTCTATGCAGTCAGCATCCATTTAGATTTACCCAGATATGCAGCCTTTTTATTGTTCTTCATTCCTTCCTGTACTTCATACTACCGTCCGGGACCACTTTCCCTCTGCTGAAGAAATCCTTTGAGTATTTATTTTAGTGTACGCTTTCTGGCAGTTAATTCTGCAAACCAGAAAGTGTCTGAGACAGGTCTCAATCAATTTAGAAGTTTACTTTGCCAAGGTTAAGAACAATTCCTGGGAGAAAAAAAAGCATGGAATCACAGAAACAGCCTGTGGTCTGTGCCTTTCTCCAAAGATGACTCTGAGGGCTTCGGTATTTGAAGAGGAAAAGTGGGCTAGAGGGGAAAGAGGAAGGGTGTGGTCACATGACTGAATGTACATGGTGCAAGAGAAAAGGAGCCAGTGGGGAGGAGTCAATTGTGTATTCATCTTATCCCCAGCAAATTGGCACTTTCCATAAGATAAGGTGAACTTAGAGCAGCTACTTGTGGTGATGTTTAACCTTTTACCTCTAGCTGTCTGCTTAGGAACTGAAGGAAAGGCAGCTTCTTGTCTGACTCAGCTTTCAGCTTAATTTTTTCCTTTTGGCAGAGTGAATTGGGGTCCCAAGTTTTTATTTGCCTTTCAGATTTCTCTCTGATTTGCTTTTTCTGAAATATCTTTATTTCACGTCTGCCTTTATGTGATGCTTTCATTGGTATAAAATTCTATGTAGATAGCTGTTTTCTTTCAGCACTTTGAAGATGTTAATTCCATTGTCACCTGGCTTCCATGGTTCTGTCACAAAGTCAGGTGTAAATCCTTTAGTTTCTCCTTTATATGTCTAGCTTCTATTCTCTTTGTCTTCATTTTTCAGCAGGTTTAGTATGTAACCACGTGTTTTTTTAATCTATTCTGATTGATGTTGATAGTATATTTGTAATCTGTGTTTTGTTACCTTTGATCAATTTTTTTTTTTTTTTTTTGAGACAGTCTTGCTTTTTTGCCCAGGCTAGAGTGCAATGGCGTGATCTCAGCTCACTGCAACTTCCATCTCCTGGGTTCAAGCAATTACAGGCGCCCACCACCATGCCTGGCTAATTTTTTGTATTTTTAGTAGAGATGGGGTTTCGCCATATTGGCCAGGCTGGTCTTAAACTCCTGACCTCAGGTGATCCACCCACCTCGGCCTCCCAAAGTGCTGGGATTACACTGCACCCAGCCTGAATATTTTCTTCTGACCTATCTTTCAGTTCGTTAATCATCTCTTTCACTGTGTCTAATCTGTTTCAAACCCATCCATTGAATTTATAACTTCAGCTATTATTATTATTATTTTTATTTTTATTTTTTGAGACGGAGTCTCGCTCTGTCTCCCAGGCTGGAGTGCAGTGGCGCAATCTCAGCTCACTGCAAGCTCCGCCTCCTGGGTTCACACCATTCTCCTGCCTCAGCCTCTCCAAGTAGCTGGGACTACAGGCGCCTGCCACCACGCCCGGCTAATTTTTTTGTATTTTTAGTAGAGACGGGGTTTCACCGTGGTCTCGATCTCCTGACCTCGTGATCCGCCCGCCTCGGCCTCCCAAAGTGCTGGGATTACAAGCGTGAGCCACTGCGCCCGGCCTTTATTTTGTTTTTAAATTCTTTTTTATACACCCCACTTCTCTGCTGAACATTTCCATCTCATAATCTATTTTCTTGAACATATTAATCACATTACCTTGAAGTCTGTGTATGATAATGTCAATATCCTGTTGACATGATAATACCATGGAATTATTCCTACTACATTTATATATATATTTTTTGGTTTTGGATCATTTGTCTCCTGGTTTTCTTTGTAAACTTTAAATCTGGATATTGTATATGGAAATATTTTAGTTAATTTGAGGCCCTGGATGATGTTATTTTCCTCTGCATATTTCCTTTTGCTTCGGGCTGGCTGTGGGAAAGAGGGCAGATCAACTTAGTCTGGGATTGAGCCCTTTGGAAGCTTGGTTTCAGACTTTGAGAGGGAGGATCTACTCACCCCTCAGCCTTCCTCCCCTCTTGCAGCCCTCAGTGCTCTCAGCTGAAGGTCTGGGTCACTCATCAGAGTCTCCCTATCTTGTGGGCTGTCACCAATTATTGTCTCCCCAACCCTAGGAGATGCAAAAGCTCTGCTCAGTGTGTCAACATCTTTCCACTGCATATGTGAGACTGAATTGTGTCCCCTCAGCATTCACATGTTGAAGCCCTGACCCCCAATGTGATTTCATTTGGAGACAGGACCTTTAAAGAGGTGATTAAGGTTAACTGAGGTGATCAGGGTGGGGCCCTAATCCCAGAGGACTAGTGTTCTTGTAAAAGGAGGAAGATACACCAGAGATCTCTCCCTCTCTGCACACACAGCAGAAAGGCCATTGTGAGAACATGCCAAGTTGGCCGCATACAAGCTGGGAGGAGAGGCTTCACTGGACACCAACCCTGATGGCTCACTGATTTTGGGCTTCCAGTCTCTAGAACTGTCTGGAGGCTGGGAAATAACTATCAATGGTTTAAGCTGCCCAGTCTGTATTATTTATTAGTATTTTTTTGAGACAGAGTTTTGCTCTTGTTGCCCAGGCTGGAGTGCAATGGTGCTATCTTGGCTCACCACAACCTCCGCCTCCCAGGTTCAAGTGATTCTCCTGCCTCAGCCTCCCGAGTAGCTGGGATTACAGGCATGCGCCATCACACCTGGCTGATTTTGTATTTTTAGTAGAGACGGGGTTCCTCCACATTGTTCAGGCTGGTCTCAAACTCCCAACCTCAGGTGAGCTGCCTGGCTCAGCCTCTCAAAGTGCTGGGATTACAGGCATGATCCACCGCGCCCGGCCCCCAGTCTGTATTTTTTTATGGAAGTCTAGGCTAACACAGGATACTAATCACCAAGTGCCTCAAAGGAAAAAAACAATTCCTTTTTTTTTTTTGAGGTGGGGGAAGGTCTTTGCCCTTCACAGAAAGACTTTTTTTTTTTTTTTTTTGAGACGGAGTCTTGCTCTGTCGCCCAGGCTGGAGTGCAGTGGCGCAAACTCGGCTCACTGCAAGCTCCGCCTCCCAGGTTCACGTCATTCTCCTGCCTCAGCCTCTCCGAGTAGTTGGGACTACAGGCACCTGCCACCACGCCCGGCTAATTTTTTGTATTTTTTAGTAGAGATGGGGTTTCACTGTGGTCTCGATCTCCTGACCTCGTGATCTGCCCGCCTCAGCCTCCCAAAGTGCTGGGATTACAAGCGTGAGCCACCGTGCCCGGCCGAAAGACTTGTTTTGCTAGCTATCTGATAGCCTTAAACAGATTTAAAAAATATTTTATACTGATTTTTGGGCTATTTTTGTTGGGTTTGTCTGAGGCAACCAGTTCTCCCTAACTGTAAGTAGAAACGTCTCTGAATGCCTCAGGGATTTCTCCTCACATGCCACGCATCTGTGTCAGTCTTCTCACTCAGCCATTTGATACTCAGGGGCCCTTTCCATTTATGGAGCCAAATATTTCTTTAGTTCAGAGAAATTTCTTATTTTTATTTTTTCTTTGAGATACGGTCTTGCCCTGTCACCCAGGCTGGAGTGCAGTGGTGCAACCTTGGCTCACTGCAGCTTCTGCCTCCTGAGTTCAAGCTGATTCTCCAGCCTCAGCCTTCTAAGGAGCCGGAATTATAGGCACGCACAACCACACCCAGCTAATTTTTGTATTTTTAGTAGAGATGGGGTTTCACCATATTGCTCAGGCTGGTTCAACTCCCGACCTCAGGTGATCCGCCTGCCTCAGCCTCCCAAAGTGCTGGGATTACAAGTGTGAGCCACTGTGCCTGGCCTCAGAGATATTTTCTTCAATCCTGTCTTTGATTTTGTCCTGCTTTCCTTTTTTCCACCTTCTCCTGCAGCTCCTGTCAGGTGGATGTAGCCCTTCCCGTACTGATGCCCGGTGTCTCGGCCTTCCGACCTCCTCTCTTTTTTTTTTTTTGAAATGGAGTCTCGCCCTGTTGCCCAGGCTGGAGTGCCATGGCACCATCTTAGCTCACTGCAACCTCTGCCTCCTGGATTTAAGCGATTCTCCTGCCTCAGCCTCCCAAGTAGCTGGGATTACAGGCATGTGCCACCAGGCCCGGCTAATTTTTTTTTCGAGGCGGGGTTTCACCATGTTGACCAGGCTGGTCTCGAACTCCTGACCTTGTGATCCACCAGCCTCAGCCTCTCAAAGTGCTGGGATTACAGGAGTGAGCCACTGAGCCCAGCCCCGACCTTTCCTCTCTTAACTCTCCCATCATGGGAGAGTCCTGTGACATTGTCTCGCAGTTCTTTGTGTCCTCAGCCAGGACCCCTCTCCTAGTCAGCATGTGGGTCGAGCTTTCACGTCAGCAATCCTGTTACTCATTTGCCAGTTCCCTGCCTTCTCGTGAGTCTTCTTGTTGGGACTGTTGCCAGGTGTGGTGACCCTCTGGAGGGGCTCTGGCCATCTGGGTTCTTTACCCTGTGCTCGTGGTAGGCCATGGTTTTTCCTGAGCTCTGGTTCCCCCGTCCATTCGATCCCCTTTGGCTGTGTCCTTCAGAAACCTCTTGGCGTTCGGTCCACCAGCGGCATCCTTTGTGTCCCCACAGCTGCGACGGAGCCTTTTTGCATCTTTGCTGTCACATGAAGGATTCGGGGCAGGTCAGAGTGTGGGAGACAGACACAGCATGAATTGAATTCAGACCACCATTGTCTTACAGCCTGGCTTTTTAAAACCTAATGTCATCTGAGCCTCTTTTTCCCTTATCCATGACTGTAGTCACGCATCACTTCGTGACACAGCAACTGGCTTAATTTCGAGTGGTAACACATTTGTGTCTCATGATTTCTAAGCTCCGTGTTTCTCACTTCCACAACACTGAAGCGGGCTGCCGGCATCCACAGCCTGCCGGAGTTTAGCGTGTCTGTGCTACCTACGGTCGTGTTGTTTTATGATTAACGGTGTCTTGGAGTCGATAACTCTCTGAACCCTGCCTGCCCTAGGACACTTCCAGGGCCAGCAATCTGTGGGCTCTGAGGCGCCACGTCCCCTCGGAAGGGGCTGGTTGCGAGGCCCCTCCCAGGACAGTCTGAGCTGGCCGTCCACCTCCACATCCTCTGCTGAGGCCCTGGGCTCCAGGTTCCAGAAGGAAGGGACCACACATTATGACCTGCCTGGGACTGGGGCTGACTCTCAGACCCTCTCCCCGAGAGACTTCAGCAGCCTTCCCCCTCCTAAGTGGGGGCTCTAGCCAAGAAAGTGAATTTTTGATTAGAAGACGGTTTGTGAAGTTATGGTCCATGAAGACTTGTCTCCATGGGTTTGCGACGTTGCTCAGTTGGCTGAGCCTTTCCCAGGCAGGACAGAAACGGCTCAGACGCTTAGGTTCAAATCCAGGCCCTGCCATTTCCCAGCTGAGCCTGTGAAGTGCGGCCTCCCCCGCCTTCGGCCGGGCTCACCATCAGATGAGACCTCCGCCACGCCCCGGCTGGCACCACCCTGGCACTCCTGAGGGTAGCAGGGGTGTCCGCCCTCAGGTCAGTTCCATCCGAGACCCTGGGATCACAGACATGGAGGCTGGGGCGGGCCGGGCATCCCAGGAATGGAGCCCGCAAGTCCGGGGAGGCCGTCCTGCCGGCCCAGCGCTCCAGCGCGTTTCCCGCGTCCACGCGGTCCCCGTTCCGCCGGCACTGGCGGCGTCCAGCCTGGGTTTGCCCGCGCTCGGCGACGGGGTGGCCAAGCTCGGCGCCGCTCACCAGCAGCTGACCTGGGGGTGGTTTGACCTCCCAGTGTCTCAGTTTCTTCATAGGTAAAACGGGTCTTCTTGAGGACGGGTGTGGAGGGCCCGGGGCAGCCCCGTAGGAGCGTTGGCCAAAGGAGCCCGGCCTGGGGCTGACAGGAAACTCCGGCTGCAGGGAGGCGGGTGGCGCCCCCAATCGTCTAGGGTGCTGGCCTGATTCGCGCGGCCTCCGCGGACGGGACCCCGCGGGCCGCCTTCTCCGCTCTGTCCGCGGCTCCTGAGAGGGAACGTCACCCCCAGGGTCCTCCCTCCTCCGCCCCAGGTCCCTGCGGCCATGGGCGGCGGCCCCGGCCTCACTTCCCGGCGCCCCAGGAACGCGGCCCCCAGGAAAGGAGTCGGGGCCCGGGCGACGCGGGGAGGCGGGCAGGGGTCCCCAGGGCCCGGACTCCCCGTAAACGCTCCTGGCCCGCGCCCCACACCGCCCTAGGGCGTCCGCGCCCGCCGGGGTCGCGCGGGACCCGCCCCGTGACGCATCTCCAACAGCCCGGAGCCGCGGCCCGGCCTGCGCGCGCCCGACGCCCCGGGGGGCGCGCCTCGTGCACGCGCACAGCCACGTGACCCCGTGCCGGCCAACGGGCGCGCCGGGATTTGGGGGGATAAAGCGCGGCCCCGCGCACAGTTGCGGCGGGAGAGCGGCGGGGCCGAGAGCGTGACTTGCCCGCTCCGCGCTGCTTCCCCCGCGCCGCCTGCCCGCGCCGCCCGCGCAGCCATGTCCGAGGAGAAGCCCAAGGTAAGCGCGGCGCCCCCGCCCGCACGCGCGGCCCTCGCAGGCGTCCCGGGCGCCTCCGCCGCCGCCCGCCGCTCCCGTGGCCCTAGGAGACCGCGGCGCCCACGGGGACCCGCGCCCAGGCCTGCGGCGCCGCCCGCGTCCCCGCCCCTCCCCCGCTCCCGTCCGGCGGCGCCGCTCCCCTCCCCCGCCCGGCGG
>NW_026652289.1:1781612-1884019 GCF_009828535.3 Hylobates moloch
GATCCCGCCCCGGCACTGTCCCCGAAGCGTCTTTGCGTGGTCCTCTCCTGAGTCATTGCTGGGTGGGGTCGCCCTCTCCCCTGGCATCGCTCTGGGTGCGGGATCCCGTGTTGAGTGCGCGGAGTAAGCTCAGGAACAACCGTCTGGGGTTACCCCCGAGGGGCGCGCTCTGAGGGTCCTGGCCCCTGTGAGCAGCACTGCAGTCCTTCCAGGGCGCCCATCGTGCCCCCGGTATTCACCCACTTCTCCGCATCGCGTCCCGGCCATCGCGTCCCCCAGTGTGCGCCCACCCCTCTCCTTCGTGTCTCTCCAATCGTGCCCCCAGTGTGCACCCACTCCCACCCATCGCGCCCCGTGTGCACCCACCGCCTCCATCGCGCCCGCCGGTGTGCGCCCACCCCTCCCTATTGCGTCGCCCTCTCCATCACACCCCCAGTGTGTGCCCACCCCTCCCCGTCGCGTCCCCCAGTGTGCACCAACCCCTCTCCATCGCGTCCCCCTTTCCATCACACCCCCAGTGTGCGCCCACCCCTCCCCATCACCCCCTCCACGATGTGCGCCCATCCCTCCCCATCACGCCCCCTATAGTGTGTGCCCACCCCTCCCTATCACGCCCCACGGTGTGCGCCCACCTCTCCACATTGCGCCTCCCCCGCCATGCGCGCCCACCCCTCCTTATCCAGCCTTGGGTGGGCTTTAGTCTCCCCCATTGCCACGCTGGGGTGTGCCTCCCTCCAGTCTCAGTCCTCGGGTTTGCGCCCTGCATTCAGGTGCCCTGGCCATTCCTTCTTGGGAGGGTCTGTAGTCGCGTTCTCCAGTGTTCATAAAAAGAGAACCTTTCCGAAGCCCTTGGTGTGCACTGTCGGCCTCTATGTTACATCCCAGTGGAAGATGACTACAGCTAAAGGCTCTGTAAGGAGGCTATCTCTGATACTGGCCTGGTCCTGGAGGTGACCACCCTCCCTTTACAGATGAGGGTGGAGGCTCAGTGCCAGACACTGGCGGGAAGTGGGGTGGAACCGTCCGGAACTATGGTCGCGGCCTCTGTGGAAGTCTGCACTCTGCTTGCTGTGGTCAGACTTCAGGGAAACCTGCCCTATCCAGATGGCATTTGGAGTGACCTTTGCTTTTTACATTTTGACTCCAGTGAAGTCAAAGTTCTCCCACTCTGGGGTTGTTTGAATATTTAAATACTTGTTAAAACTAGGCCAAATATAAACGTCCTTTCTTTATGTTTCTGTAGGTGGTTTCCTCTTAATGAAGAATAAATGTAATAAAATACATATGATACTCATTTTCTCAGCAGTATTTACACTTAGGTCTGCCCTGTGGTCAATCTCAGGCTCCAATTCCGTTGAAAAGACTTGTTTAATTCCAGAATGACTGAGTGGCTGCCAGCTCACAGGCCCCGCTCCTGGTGGGTCCCCTCTGAGCCCATGTGGGAGCAGCTCTGCCCTCTGGGGCTCTGAGGAAGGGGAAGAAGTGGACTCTGGGGCCCAGTGGTGCTGGAAAGAAGAGCTTTTGGGTCAGGCAGGAGAATGGTTCTGACTTCCCTGGATAGCTGAGGTGGAGGATTGACTGTAGCAAACTGAGGCCCATGTTTTTAGGGCTTCACTTTTTAACTCATGAGTTCACTTGCTTATTAGGAATTCACCAGGGGTCTGGGACAGATCGTCATTCCTGGTGTCCGTCTGTTTGGAGCAGAGGCACTGTGGCCCTGCCCTGCCCCAGCCTCTCTCGGGGCTGCAGCCATTACCCCGTGGGGGCATGTCTGGGCCCTGCATCTGTGCCTTTGAACACACTCATATCTTCCTTCCCTAAAGAAGCCAGTGCATCCTCATGCTTGGGGAAGTGAAGGGGGCTCATGCAGGGGTCCCCACTTCCATCCTGCCTGGAGCTGTTTGCATGCTCTTCCTTCCTAGGCCAGTTTTCCCTGCGCTGGAGGCCACATTCGGGATGGGGGGATGGGGGTGTGCCAGCTCACCACTCAGGCTGCTGCCAAGCCACTGGCGTCCCAGGAGTGGGCAGGGGTGTCTGGCCCAAGACTGGAGTTGGGGGGCGAGTGCTGCCCCAGGACACGCACCTTCAGGCTCGCAGCTGGAGCCCCTCACCAAGGCCCCTTGCAGGCCACTCTAGCCCCCCTGACAGAGCACCATACCTCCCCAGGGTCTCCAGGAACCAAGCATGGGTGCAGTCCCCGGGGTCACCCTCGGGCAAGCCTTCTACATCCCACTCGCTGTATTTGGGCATGGCTGGGACAGTTGTCCCTCTCCCAGCCAGGGAAGGAAAGGAGAAGTGGAGAGAAAAGGCATGTGATGTACAGTGCTCCCTGCGGGCAGCAGCTCGGCATGGGGTGAAAGGGTACCAGGACGCTCCAGACTTGACTTTCAGAGTGAGCCGGAGGGCCCTGCCTCATTGCTTCACTCACAAACGACTTCATCCCAGCAGTGCAGGCCGGCAGAGGGGTGCCCCACTTTTCTGCTCAGACTGAGCTGCCCCGAAGTTGGCTCCCAGTCTCTTGACGTCAACTTTTTGCCTCAACTCAAAATGCATTTTCAGGCAACAAGACACCCCAATTGTGCCACTGTTGAGTAGCTTCAAGTATGGCATGAATTAAAAAATAAAATAGTACCACCTACTGCCTCTCAGATAGGACAGTTTGAAACCAGAAAGTACTCGGAGGTGGCTTCCCTCACATTTGCCGATGTCAGGGCAGCAAGAAGGAGCCTGGCCGCCTGCTGTGGGGAGTGGCCGTCCTCAGGTGGATTCCCAAAGTCACCACTCGAATGTCCCACAGGGTTCCTCTGAGTCACAAATGTTTTCTTCTGTTTTTGGTTTCTTTTACTAGTGCTGTATAGCTGCATGACTTTTGGATATATGTTTTTACTGGTTTCATAAGAATTTTTAAAAAATGAGATGGGGTCTTGCTATGTTGCCCAGGCTGATCTCAAACTCCTGGGCTTAAGCCATCCTTCCACGTCAACTCCCAAAGTGCTGGGATAACAAGTGTGAGCCACCGTGCCCAGCCCACAAGAATAACTTTAAAATAAAGGTGGATTTTCTCTTATTTTTCCCTAGACTTATTAAACAGGTTTTTTTCTTTGAATTAACAATGTCAGAGGACCATAGACTTGCATTGTTTTACACATGGATGCTTAAGTGGAAGTTAAAAATAAATTCTGTGTAAAAATAAAACCGTCACGAGTGACTCTGAATTGCTGGAGAATTTTAAGAATTAGGTTGGTTTTAATGACTTTAAAAAGCCAACAATTACCTAAAGACTTGCCCTTTCAAGTCGCGGTTATTTTGAGACACAGTTTTGAGGCCAATCTCTTGGTGTCTTCTGCAGGAGGGCGTGAAGACAGAGAATGACCACATCAACCTGAAGGTGGCCGGGCAGGACGGCTCTGTGGTGCAGTTCAAGATCAAGAGGCACACACCGCTGAGCAAGCTGATGAAGGCCTACTGCGAGAGGCAGGTGCGGCACCTCGCTCCCCTGCAGGGCCTCCCCATGTGCGTTCCAGGCATCCCCAGAGCACGTGCGTTGGGGCTGGACCCAGATGCAGCTGCTCAAGGCGCCCTCTTCACGGATGGGCAGGCGGGGGCTTGTGCTGTAAACTTGGGCCAGGCTGGGCTTGCCCCCCATGGCCTTTTGTGAGGTGGAGGGACCTAGAGGCTTGGAGAAATGTCGTGGGTTTTTCTTCCTGACAAGGCAGCTGCCCAGGGTGCTGTATTCTCCATGGGGTACTAACATCTGTGAAGTCTGTCATGCTGAAGGCTCTTGGGGGCCTTGCTCAGGTCTGGCCATTCTGGGGCTGTAGGTGGCGTGTGCCCCATGCCGCTGTCACCCCGTCCTTGCGTATGAGCTGGCGTGACCCTGGAGAGACACTGCCCTCATCTGCAGTGTGGTTTTCCATTTTGTTAGGAAAGGCAAGAAAGTGCGTGGTTCTTTCCCCTTCTTCCCCAGTTTCAGGCTAATGAGCTGCTTCACTGGCAGTGCCCAGCTGGGTGGATGCCTTCTGGCTGCTGTGTGTGACGTGGTGTGTGTGTGTCTGTTGTTCTTGGTAATGCTGTGGAGGACTCACCCTGGGCCAAGGGGTCCCTCTCTAGGCCACTTCTATGGGCTTTGCCCACGAGCTGCTGCCTGGTGTGTCGGGGGCCCAGCCCTGCAGCCAGGTGCCCTTTCCCAGGGAGCCCTGCTTGCCTGAGTGAGACCTAGAGGCTGCTTTTTCTTCAGCCGCTTTGAAAATACAGCAACTCGTTGCTTTTTTATTTTACTCTTTTGCCTGTGGATTTTCAGTTAGATTTCCTCCTCTTTCCCTCCCACTTTGGGTACCCTGCTCATAGGGGCAGTCACTGGCAACCGCCTTGCATTCTTTATTGGCAAGCAGCCCTTCTGACTTCCTTTCTTCGTGTTTGCTGATGGCAGATCTTATTTTCACCTGCAAAAGGTGAGACTGAGCTTCCAGACACGCAGGCCCCGGTCTTCCCAGCAGAGCGAGTGGCCTGGCGCCGTGCAGGCCCCGTGATCCAGCCTCTGTCTGGTGCTGCACCCTGGCCCTTGTTGGAGT
Source organism: Hylobates moloch (assembly GCF_009828535.3). Classification (NCBI taxonomy): domain Eukaryota; kingdom Metazoa; phylum Chordata; class Mammalia; order Primates; family Hylobatidae; genus Hylobates; species Hylobates moloch. The sequence goes on from NW_026652289.1 coordinate 1,786,184, forward strand.
TTGTGCTGCCTGGGCTCGTGGCCACTGTGTGTGTGACTTCCCGGGTGCCCACCTTCTCTGCACTGCGGGATGGCAGGCGTGCGGGGCCGTGTACATGTGGTGGGGGCTCTGCCCTTTCCCTGCTCTCCTGGGGCTCTCCTCCTGCCCCACCTGCACTGCTGCTTGTGAGGCTGGCTGCTCAGCCGTGGTCCAGGGCCTCCTGTTCAAATCCTTCTAGAAACTTGGGTTCTCTCTTGGGTGTTTCCTGGATTAGTCCTCCTCCCTTTTGTGTTTTGTGGTGGAGCACATCCTCCAGGGTCTTGTCAGAACGGGCACAGAAGGGCAGCGTCTTTGAGACACTGCATGGCTGAACGTGACTTTTGCTTTTATAAACCTTCACGCTTCAGTATGTGGCTGCACATAGTATTCTCGGTTGAAACTCTTTTTTTTTCTTCTTCTTTATTATTATTATTATACTTTAAGTTTTAGGGTACATGTGCACAATGTGCAGGTTTGTTACATATGTATCCATGTGCCATGTTGGTGTGCTGTACCCATTAACTCGTCATTTAGCATTAGGTATATCTCCTAATGCTGTCCCTCCCCCCTTTTTTTCTTTTTTATTTCAGAGCTCAGCCATGAGAATAGCTCCCAATGTTAAAAGTGAAAAGTTCACCAGGCATAGTGGCTTTATGCCTGTAATCCCAGCACTTTGGGAGGCTGATGTGGGAGGATCACTTGAGGTCAGGAGTTCAAGACCAGCCTGGGCAACACAGGGAGACCCCTGTCTCTACGAAACATTAAAAAAATTATCCAGGTATGGTGGTGCAAGCCTATAGTCCCAGCTACTCAGGAGACTGAGGTGGGAGGATTGTTTGAGCCCAGGAGGTGGAGGCTGCAGGGAGCTGAGGTCGTATCACTGCTCCAGCCTGGGTGACAGAGCAAGACCCTGTCTCAAAAAAAAAAAAAAAATGGTGAGAAGTTCAGTGGATTCTGATTCTCTGTGCTTTGTAACTTGGTTTTTCTCTGGAAGTATCTGGGACCATATTCTGGCATTCCAGTGTCCCCTTATGTGCCTCAGAGGTGGGTGATTTTCTCACTCATGCTGCTGGGTACTTTATGGGTCTGGATGTTTATTTTTATTCAGGAAATACGCCTTATGTTAGTTCTTTGATAATTTGTGTCCTTCTCCAGACTCTGTTCCCTCTTTTTGGAGTTCCTGTTCCTCCTGCTGCTCATCGTCCTAGATATTTTAAATTTGATAATTTTTCTCCCATTTTGCTTTGGGCTTTATTGTTGCATTTGGGCTCCTTTCCTGGAGGTCATTTCAACTTTATCTTTCCACTTTCTGTGGACATTCTCATCTCTGTCACGATTTTTAATTTCCAAAAGTTCTTTTTTCTTTCAGTTCTTTGAGTGTTCTTTTTTTCTCAGTAGCAATTTATTTATTTTTTTGAGACAGGGTCTCACTCTGTCCCCCAGGCTGGAGCGCAGTAGTGTGATCACGGTTCACTGCAGCCTTGAGCCCTGGGGCTCAAGTGATCCTCCCGCCTCAGCCTCCGGAGTAGGTGGGACTCCAGGTACACGCCACCACGCCTGGCTCACTTTTTTATTTTGTGGAGATGGGGTCTCCTTATGTGGTCCAGGCTGGTCTCCAATTCCTGGGCTCAAGCGATCCTTCTACCTCGGTCTCCCAAAGTGCTGGGATTACAGGTGTGAGCCACTGCACCCATCCTCAGTAGCAATTGATTGTTTTCTGAAGGTAGTATTTTTTACTTCCCATAGAATTTGAATCGTGAGTGTAGGTGTGTGTGGTGTGTATGTCCGTGTCTTTGTGCATGTGTATGTGTGGGTGTGTGCATGTGTGTGTATGTGTGGGTGTGTGCGTGTGTGTGTGTGCATGTGTGTGTGTGCGTGGGTGTGTGCGTGTGTGTGCGCATATGTGTGTATGTGTGGGTGTGTGCATGTGTGTGCATGTGCGGGTGTGTGCATGTGTGTGTATATGTGCAGGTGTGTGCGTCTGTGTGTGCATGTGTGTATGGGTGTGTGCATGTGTGTGCCTGTGCGGGTGAGTGCATGTGTGTGTGCGCACGTGTGTGTGTGCATGCGTGTGTGGGTGTGTGCATGTGTGTGTGTGCGTGCGTGCGTGGGCCTGTGTTGGGAGTGTTCTCCTGCCTCCTTCCTGTCCGTTCTCCTCTGCGCTCCTCCCCTCCTCTCTGGGCTGCTGCACAGTGAGCCTTTCCCTGACTGCTCTCACGCAGGCCGACTTCTGTGCAAGCATGCAGCACCGAGAAGCTGCTGAAAAGCTGTGTACATGGATGGCTGTGCTGCCAGGGCTGTGCATCCACATGGGGTGATCTGTCTAGATTGAAGGTTCTGGAGGCGCCCAGATACTACAGTTTGAGAATTGAGTCCTCCAGGCTCCGGCCAGCCTCCTGGGGGCACACCTGGAGGGGAGAGGGGGCTTGGCGTGCAGTGTTGAGGGCTCGTGCTTTCATGGGCCTGTTTCCACCCTGCGCCTGGAGCTCTGCACCCACCTCTTCAGAAAGCAGATCTCCTGTGTGCTGCCGTGGGAGGCACAGGGTTGTGGGGGTCCTGCCTGAGGGGTCTGCATGTGAACTTCCAGGCAGCTGTTTAGAATCAGCCGACTGCCACAGCTCTGCCTCACAGGTCGGGGTGTGCCCAGTCCCTCCGCCCTAGGATACTAGTCCAGTGTCCATCAGACCACCAGTGTCCACGCCTCAGTAGCCTCTGGCTCAGCCCAGCATTGACATCTCTTCCCATCCCCACTCCCATTTTCTTTGTCCTTCCTGTTTGTGCCTTTTTCATTTACGTCATTTCAGTGGGGTTTCCGGAGGGAGCAGAGATGCACGTTTTAACCCCGTCTGTCCTGTTGCAGTTAAATCAGAACTGTTCGTTGAGGAAATGTTTCTGCCCCTGACCACATTTCTCCATTCCCTCAGGACGCAGAAAGGCTGCGTGCTCTCCTTCCTGCTGCCCTCCTCAAGGCCAAAGTCATGGTGGTGACTGCTCCCTGGCCTCACGCAGCCTTCTTATCTGTCCCTCATTGGCACACAACCTGTTCCTTGCTGAGAACTTTGTTAAGGGGGGAAGTAGTGGTGCCAGCATTGTAGAAGTTCTACTCGGCTTCTGGAAGGAAATGGGAGGGATGACCCAGGACAGGTCAGGGCACCAGGACAGAGAAGATTCAGTGTTTGAACTGACGATTCCGCGCGGCCACTGCACTGAGAAACTTTGAGTGAAAAGCTAGCCACTGGAAGGTTAGTATTCACCCGGCGGCTCATTTACCCTCCCCTGGCACATCACCAATGCTAGTCCAGCTTTTTTCCTGCTCCTCAGAGATCTCCTGGCTGACAGCTGTCTGAGCTAGCATCACTGCGACATGTTACCCTTCCTCACCTGGGTTTCGTATGTAAGGAAAGGGTAGATTTTAGAGGCAGATGAGTTTGGATGTTAGTCTAGGACATGTCTTGTTTTCTGGTGTTTGAAGGAAAGTCGGCTTTCCTTCTGCCATGGACAACTTACCTATCTGCTTTGAAATTGAGCTGCCACTGATTTGGCTTTAAGAAGTTCCCAGTATGCAATGGTGTAACAAAACCCGGGTTGAAAATGAGCTGTTTTAGCTCATCAGAGAGAAGATGGTAGAAGAGTGGGTTCTGAAAGCAGTGGTGTCAGGCACCGTGTGAAAGAGATTGTAGGCCCACTGGTGAGTTTTTAATACTGAGCTGGATCATAAATCTGCATATCAGAATGCTGATACTTGGATTAAAATATTTGATTTTTGAATTAAGCTACATCTGGAAATATTTAATGGCCACTGCTTTTCCTTTTCAGGGCTTGTCAATGAGACAGATTAGATTCAGGTTCGACGGGCAACCAATTAATGAAACCGACACTCCAGCACAGGTATGGAGCTGGCTTCGCGTGGTTCCAGGGCGACTTCCGATTTGCGTGGGGTAACTGCCATTTGGGATACGCTTATTTGAGAATCGTAGATGGCAGCTCATACAGAATGCCTTCCTTTTTTTTTTCTTAATGATATTATTAGATTATTTATTTTTCAAATTTTAAATTTAAATTTTCAAATGAGAAAACTGCTTTGCAGACATCATTCTTGCTGTTTGGAGATGGAGCCAAGTGCTGGGCCTGTCCTCACTGTAAGGGAAGCGGGGGTGCAAGGACCACTCAGTGGCCCCTTCCCACTCATCGTCTGGACACCTGCCGTTGTAGCCCGTGTGCAGCTCAGGGCCCAGCTGGATTCTTGTGCCCTTTAAGCATCTTACACAAGTGACGTGGGTGGGCAGAATGTGCCATAACACCTGATTATCAGTCTGCACAGCTCGTTTCTCTCAGGCACATGCCGAAATGAATGAGATTTCATCTATCACGTCGCAGGGCATCATACTGTCGTGGAAAGAGCTTTGGACTTGGAAACAGACTTTTTTTTTTTTTTTTTTGAGACAGAGTCTCGCTTTGTTGCCCAGGCTAGAGTGCAGTGGCGTAGTCTCGGTTCACTGTGCAAGCTCTGCCTCCTGGGTTCACGCCATTCTCCTGCCTCAGTCTCCCGAGTAGCTGGGACTACAGGTGCCTGCCACCACTCCTGGCTAATTTTTTTTGTATTTTTAGTAGAGAAGGGGTTTCACCATGTTAGCCAGGATGGTCTCGATCTCCTGACCTTGTGATCTGCCTGCCTCGGCCTCCCAAAGTGCTGGGATTACAGGCATGAGCCACCGCGCCCGGCCAAAACAGACTTTTTTTTTAAACTTGGTTCAAGTTGCAGCTCTTGTCATTTGTCAGCTGATGGCCCCGTGACCAAGCGTCACTTCATCTTGTGGAGTCTTAGTTTTGTCTGTCCATAAATGGAACCAATGCCTGCTTTTTCTGCCTTTCACAGTTGTGAGAATCCACTGGAATGTTTTATGTGGAAGTATTTTTGCAAAACATTTAAGATTTTAAATATTTAATATTCAGTATTTAATAAATATCGAAAACATCTTTGCAATAAGTATCCCTTTCTAGCTGCTTTAGGAAGTCTACACACCGCTGAGACAGTGGCAGCTCTGGGAGTGTTCACCAGGGAGAAGCTGCTGAGAGCAGCTGAGCAGGGAGGGCCTCATGGAGTCTCTGGGGCGTGACTGGGGGTCACGGGGCAGGCTGTGGACAGGTGGACCGAGAGGCAGAGGGAGCCCTGCCTGGGGGCTCTCCCTCCAGCCCGTAGTGTCGGTGGCAGGGTGAGGGTGGCCGACAGCCCTGATGGGACTCCTTTCCATCTGGGAGCATGACTGCTTCCAGCCTTGCTGAGTCTCTGTAGGAACTGGCAGAAGCTTCCTCTTGCTTAGAGGATGGAAGAAGATCAGGGTGGGTGTTTTGCGCCCACTGTGTCGGGAGGAGAGAAGTGAGCGAGGGTGTTGCACTACCTTGCCTGGGCTTTGAACGGGGAGGAGCGGGGAGAAGCCGGCAGTGGACCCTCACTTGACGGGCCCTTCTGTGAGCTGGGGGCTTTGGCTTTTATGGCATGGTCCCCCGCACTTGGTATAAATCGCAAGCCTCCTGTGGGTCGTAGGACTCTCTGCTCCTAATCAGATGTTCTTAATTAGAATCTGATTTTGTGTAATTTTCAGTAAGAATTTTAGACATTTCAGTTTATCTTCTAGACTCAGTTTTTCTCTCAGTTAACATTTTAGCTTTGAATCTGCTTCTGTGAGTTTTGTTAGGGGAAGCTTGCTGAACCCTAAGGGCTGTAGAGAGCACACAGCAATGCCTCTTCCATGCGTGCTGAGCTGCAGTGAGGGGACGGACAAGAGCCAAGGTGTGACCAGGTGATGTCGCTAGTGTCAGGGAACACTCATGCCAGTGAGGATCTTCCCACTCTGTGATGAAAACTAACAGGCTCCCCTCTCTCTCGCTGTGCCTGTTGTGACAACCATGACAGCTGGAGATGGAGGACGAGGACACCATCGACGTGTTCCAGCAGCAGACAGGAGGTGCGCCGGAGAGCAGCCTAGCAGGGCACAGTTTCTAGAGGGCCTGTCCCCAGCCCGGGCCATCCGTCCTCGCATTGCTGTTGAATGGTGAGCACGTGACCATGCCGATCACAAAGGCGTCTGCGGAAACGCGAGGACATTCACCACAATGATTTTCCTCTCTTTGATGTACTCCAAGTGCAACTCAAAACTATATCTGCAGGGATGAATCTGTAACTTAAATTGGGCCAATCAGAATTGTTATCTTTGTTCAGGTAAAATGAGTTGCAAGATATTTTGGGTTTTTTTGTGTGTTCATTTGTGTTCCCCGCCCCCCCAAACATTTTTTTAACCCGAAAATTGTAGCCTGAATATTCGCTTTTAGTCTGGCCAGGAATCTGACTCCTGAGTTGGTTGCCTCTCCCCTGCTCACTCCAGTCACATAGAGAATTGGTGTTTCCCGCAGTGGGGATGCAGCTGTTGGACAGGTATTGGGGGCAAGGTGGGTAGGGAGGATAGACTGTCACTTGCTCTTACAGGCACAGGTGATTAAAATGCTAAATATTGCAAATTTAAGCTTTGTCAGTATATAGAAAAGTTGAAGGGAAAATACTGGAATGCTTCTTCAAAGGTTAAAAAATAACCGAGTCTTTTGGTAGTTTGACCCCACATGCTCTCTGGCCCTCAAGCATGTAACCTCGGGGTCTGAGGCCCAGGACCCACCCCCTGCCACCCCTCCCACCCCACTCCCTGCTCAGTACCTGGCGTTGGTACACAGGCAAGGATTGGCACAACCAAAATTGGCTTTTTTCTTCCTCTTAATATTGAAGAAATTCCCACATTTCTCATTTGGTAATGGTGTTATGGCCTCAGATTTCTTCTAGTATTTGCTTCTGATGAATAATTATGGTCTATACATTAAAAAGTAAGATTAAGTATTGCTGAATTTGCAGTTACGTTGTCGTGTGTAAGAGCTACTTCCAAGTGTGGTTACAAATGAACCCATGGAATGATGACTTCATGTTCTTCTCGTGGGTTTGTGCCGTGCTGCTTTACAAATATGTATTGAATTTATGCATTAGTCTGGTGATTTCAGTTCTGTGAAATATTTTGGGATCTATACCAATTAAACATCTTCATAGTTCTGCCTATTGTCCTTCCCTGAGGCTCCATTGCTGCTTGGTGGCCATTCTCTGCCTTTTTGTAGTCACCTGAACAAAGACCCATCATCTCTTGCTTGCTTGAAATCTTGCTGAAATGTTCCCATTTCCTGTTTGCTGTATGGGCTCGGGTGGGATGTTTGTTGGCTCTGTTGTGTTTATTCACCAATTTGTACATTATTTGTTGTCCTTTACTACTGTAAACAGTAAATATAGTTTGGTATTCTGTCTCTTGGCTTCTACTAAACACTGCATTTGAAGGTTGGGGCGTACTGGTACAATTCAGTGTTTGAATTGACCATTCCGCGCGGCCACTGCACTGAGAAACTTTGATTGAGAAGCTAGCCGCTGGAAGGTTAGTATTCACCTGGCAGCTCATTTCCCCTCCCTGGCACATCACCAACGCTAGTCCAGCCTTCTTCCCGCTGAGGGATGCATCCTCTCCTCAGAGCCCTCCTGGCTGACAGCTGTCTGAGCTAGCATCACTGTGACGTGTTACCCTCCCTCTCCTGGGTTTCCTATGTCAAGAAAGGGTGGATTTTAGAGGCAGATGAGCTTGAGTGTTAGTCTAGGACATCTCTCGTTTTCTGGTGTTTGAATGTAAGTCGGCTTTCCTTCTGCCATGGACAACTTACCTATCTGCTTTGAAACTGAACTGACATTGATTTGGCTTTAAGAATTTCCCAGTATGCAATAGTGTAACAAAACTCAGGTCGAAAATGAGCTGTTTTAGCCCATCAGTTGAGTGAACCCAAGGTGAAGAAAGATGGGCAGCTGTGGAGATGGAACACGTGATACGCCTACATCAGGAAGAGTGCATGGATGAAGGCACAATACAGAGGTGGGGACATCTGCCAGATTCCCTAGGCAGCCTGGGGCGAAGCGGCTGCCAAAATCCATGAGGAAAGGTATGTGTCCCAGGCACCGTAGGTTAGATGAGAAGAATGGCCAGGAGCGTTATGTGGATGTATTAGGGCAGCGCTGCTTGAACTTCCACCCACACCTCACAGCAGAACCAGCAGGATGTCTTTTCTTTCTAAAAAAGATTTGTAGAGATGGGGGTCTCACTATATTGCTGTATTAGTGCACCCTCACATTACTATAAAGAAGTACCTCAGACTGGGTAATTTATAAAGAAAAGAGGTTTAATTGACTCATAGTTCTATAGGCTGTACAGGAAGCATGGCTAGGCAGGCCTCAGGAAACTTACAATCATGGCAGAAGAGGAAGGGCATGGACACAAATCCAAACCATAAATCAGTTGCCCAAGCTGATCTCGGACTCCTGGCCTCAAGTGATCCTCCTGCCTCAGCCTCCCAAGTAGTTGGGATTACAGGCATGAGCCACGGTGCCCAACAAAGGTATGTTCTTGAAGTTGTCTTTTTTCTGAGATGTATGCAAATGGTGCATTTGGAAAAATAGATCTGTTGGGATTACTATTTTCAAGAACATTACTTATGTGAAACTGACTCCAAGAATCTTTGGGTTGAATTGATGCTCCTGGAGGAGAGAGGCCCTATTTATTCTGGTATCTACGCCTGGGGTCCCAACTGGAACTTCTCGTTTTTGCACCGAAAAGTTCACATCCCAGGAACCCCCACTCCCAGGAAACTTGAGTTGTCATCTTAGCCATGCTGTAGGAGTGCCCAGCTGGAAACACGTGATGTTCATGGGAAAACCCCACCGTATAACATGGGTTAAGCTGTGAGGTCCTTTTTATATTTCAGAACTTTAGTTGCTAAAGATAGAAAGCATTAATTTTATTCTGTACAGTTGGCCTCCCCAGGGTGTGCTGCCATGCAGTATTACACACTGGCTGCTCAGAATCCCTGGGACTCCAGTGCCACTTGATCCAAGTTGAGAGTTGCACGAATTAGCCAATTAAAATACAGGATGCCCAGCTAAACTTGAATTTCACATAAGGTACTGAACGATGACCATGAAATGTTGCAGAGAGCCTGGTTCTCTGAAGATAAGGTGTTGTAACAGCCCTGTTGAGGGGAGAGACTGCCATCTTGTTTCAGCAACTCATATTTTGGACTTTTGTCACTTGAAGCTGAAGCTAATCCTGATAGAAGTTGTAAAGCACATTTCTGAAGAATAATAATTGGAGAACATACAGTGTTCTACAGTAAGATGTCTGGAAAAGATTGATAAAATTATGAAGACATCAAGCATATGATGTTACAGTGAGCATCACGGCACTGACAGTAATGCTTTATTGCCCACATTTCCCGTAACTGGAATAGGGGAGCTGCTTTCCTTTAGTAGCACTGGTCAGACTGCCTTGGGGTGTGGGGTGCTGTCTGATTAGAGAGAGAGCAGCTCTTGAATGGGGGAGGAAACACCTCCACTGTGACTTTTTGCACATTGCATTTGCACAAATTACTCTCTGAAACAGCCTCAAAAGACCATGTCATTTTTATAAAGCACTGTGGTCATTTGAAAAGATAGAGGTAGTCTGAAATTTTGAATTTTTGGGAATTTTCCTACACTATGCATACTTGTGAAGTTTGTATTGTTAAATTTCATTTGATTTGACAAATCCGTGTTAAGAGTATACGGTGTCCAGGTACAGAGGCTGCCCCAGAAACAAGACAGAAGTAGGCAGGGACCCGTGGCTCTCATGGAACACGCTTTTGGTTAGAGGCAACAGATAAGGGTAATACATTTATAGCATGCTAGTAGGTTCTATAGTACGGTGTGTTGAGTAGGTGTTGCAGAGAAAAATGTATGCGGTGAAGGCCGGGTGGTGATGGCCTAGGCCAAGCTGAAGAGGCAACATTGGAGCAAAGACTGAAAGAGGGTGGGAAGAGTCGGGGACAAGAGCCGCTAGAAAGTGTTTCCGGGGAGGGAAGAGTCAGGGAGTCTGAACCAGGCCACGACAGCTGGAGTGGAGTGAGAGGGAGGGAGGGTCTGGGAGGACGGCGGGGTGGCTGGAGGCAGAGCAAAGCACTGCAGGACTTAAGCTTTACTGAGTGAAATGGGCGGAGCAGCTTGTGAATGTGATCAGACTTCTTTTAAAGGGATCATCTGCAATGCTGGAAAGGAAAAGACAAATGATAGGTTATTGCAACAAACAGCCAGGCAAGAGATGCAAACTTTTTTTGCAAAGGTGTGTGTGTATATACATCCTTGCACTGGACAGCCACGAAGCACTTACTGTGCTGTGAAGTCAGTAAGGATGTGGGTTAAAATCGCTCACCTACGCACAGCTGGTCAATCGAGAAAGCACACCCACTCACTACAGCCATTATGGGAAAAGGGCTCGCGCCTTACAGGATCCTTAACTGTGGAGAGGCCGGGAGCCCACGCGAGACGCTGGGGAGTCTCTCAGCACCCCAGGGGCTCGGGCAGGGACCTGAGCCGCGCCCTCCCTCCCGGGGGTGCTCTGGGGTCGAGGCTGCTCGGCAGAGCCGGCGGTCAGTTCGAGCCGCGGGCCCGAACGGGGCTCTCCCCGCGGCTCTCTCCCTCGGAGTAGAAGGTGCTGGACCCGAACTCGAGCGGAGCCGCACAACACGTGGAGGAAAAGCGCCAGGACAGCTAACCTTCCCACCTTTTCAAACCTGAAACCCGGCCGGCCGGGGACGGTCGGAACGTTCAGTGCGTCCCCGCGCCTCAGGCCCCTTGTCCCCAGCCCCGGACCGCCCCGCGACCATCCTCCCCCCCCCCCGACCTCCTATCTCGTCCCCGCTCTCTCTCCCCAACCACCATCCTCCCCTCCAGAACCCCCGTCCTCCCGCCCTTCGGCCGCGCGCGGCTGGCACAGAACAGGCAGCGCACACACACTAGAACAGGCGCCACCGTTCAGGAAGTCTCTACAAGACCAGGACCCTGAGGCCTCTGGAAGTGCCGGGACCGAACCAACCCCGCACAGCGACTAAGGCTGGGGCAGGAGCCAAGAGAACCGTACCCGCGGCCGCCGGTTGAGCTCCCACCGCCCCGACAGCGCGCGTCGGCGATCGCGCACGCGCGCTACGCGCCACGCCCCGGAAGAGTTCCTGGGCCCGCGACGGTGGCCCGGAAGCAGTCCCCGGTGTCGGGGCAGGAGGGACGCGAGCGGCTGAGGCGAGGTCGCTCAGCGCAGCTGTTGCGGGGCCATGGCGGGGACGGCGCTCAAGAGGCTGATGGCCGAGTACAAACGTGAGTTCGGGGACCCGGGCCGTTAGCACCGTCCCGCGTTCCTGCTCCCGGGCCCGCGTCGTCTGGCGGGGCTGGGGCAGGGAGCCTGGCGGGGGAGCCGGGCCCGGGGCCTCCACCGCGAGCCCCGCTGTGGGTCCCGCGGAGTGCCGCGCTCTGCGCCCGCTGCCCGGTCTCACGCGTGGAGTCGTGAAGAGAAGCCTTCCCAGCATCAGTAAAGGCAGCGCCGGCGCCGTGTTAGTTGGGAGCACACACAGTTAAGTCTTTGCGGGCTCTTTTTTTTTCTCTTCTATTTTTTCTTGGCAGCCTTGAGAACGTGCAGTGAGAGCTTGAGGAAGAAGGCCTGACTTGCTGCTGCGGAATTAGGAGGGAAAAGTGTATGCGTTAAAAGGGGAAAGGCTCGTTGGTGGAGCCTTAGGTGGAAGGTCAGATTTTGGCTTTCCCTCTAATGAAGGAAAAGGGTTTTTGAACAGTGCCACCTGTCACTCCTCTTAGGTAGTGTTGAGAAAACCTCTTGAGTGCTTTCGTACCCGGTAAATTAGATATTTCTAATGTCTGAGGAGAGCGAAGGGAGAAATGAGAACCTAGGAACACTTGGCATTCCATCGTTTTACACCGAATGCCCGCTTGGAAGAACTGCCGCGAGAAGTCTTGGAATGCCATTGTGGGGAAAGCGCCAGCAACCTGACTCGCTGGTGGGGACAGGACGGTAGCCGCCTAAGAGCAGGGCCTGAGTTCACACCCGGCCTCTCTGCTTGTTAGCTCTTTAACCTTGTTCCTCTCTCTGTCCCTGCAGTTTCCTTATCTTAAAGGGTTAAACTTGATACTGCAGGTGAAGTGCTTAGCAAAATACCTGATGTGTAACTCTTAATAAAGTTAGCCGCTGCTTCTGTAATTAGATTGAGGGTAATTTTGGAAGAAAGTTAAAAATAAGCTAAAAGAATGAATGTGATAAAAAAAAACGTGGTGAATATACATGTAGCTTGATTTCGTAAAACTATTGGTGACACTGCACAGTGGGAGTTGATGTTTGGCTTAAGCAGACCAAAACATTGCAAATACAGGCTCACTCGCTTATGGTCATTCTTCCCTTGGTATCTGGAGGGGATTGGTTCCAGGCCCCCCTGCAGATACCAAAATCCTCGGATGCTCAAGTCCCTACTATAAAGTGGCGTGGTATTTGCATTTAATGTATGCATAGCCTGTCATAACTTTTAAATTATCTCAAGGTTACTTATAGTACCTAATGCAACGTAAATGCTGCGCAAATAGTTATACTGATTTTTTTTACTTGTATTTTTAAATCGTCATTTTTTTATTGTTTTTTTTTTTTTTTTTCAAATATTTTGTATTCCTGGTTGGTCGAATCCATGGATATGCAGCCGCAGATACACAGGGCCTCCTGTAAACGTTCAAATAACGCTCGCCACCTAGTGTCTGCTAAAGCAGAACATAGAGGCACACCTCACTTTCCCGCGCGCTTTGCTTTATTGAGCTTCACTTCGCAGATCTTGCATTTTTTACAAGTTTACAAGTTTTTTACAAGCAACCTTGCATGGGAGCAAGTCTGTTGGCACCATTTTTGCTCGCTTCGTGTCTCTCTGTCACATTTTAATCTATTACGGTGATCTATGATCAGTAATCTTTGGTGTTACTATTGTAATTATTTTGGAGCATCACGAACTATGCCCATAAAAGATGGTAGTCCTAATAAATGTTGTGTGTGCTTCACTGACTGGCTGTTTCCCCATCTCTCTCCCGGCCTGTCTCTTCCCTGAGACAAAACAACATTGAAATTAGGCCAATAGTAACTGTACAGTGGGCTCAAGTGTTCAAGTGAAGAGTTGCACTCCACCGACTTCAAATCAAAATCTAGAAATGATTAAGTTTAGTGAGGAAGGAATGTTGAAAGTCAAGATAGGCTGAAAGCTGGGTCTCTTGTTAGCCAAGTTGTGAATGCAAAGGAAAGTTCTTGAAGGAAATTAAAAGTGCTGCTCTGTTGAACACAATGAATGATAAGGTGAAAAAGCCTTACTGCTGATATGGAGAAAGTTTTAGTGGTTTGGATAGAAGATCAAACCAGCCACAACATTCCCTTAAGCCAAAGCCTAAACCAGAGCAAGGTCCTAACTCTTCAGTTTTATGCAGGCTGAGAGCAGTGAGGAAGCTGCAGAAGAAAAATTGGAAGCTAACAGAGGTTGGTTCATGAGATTGAAGTAAATAACCTGTCTCCATAACAAAAGCACAAGGTGAAGCAGCAAGTTCTCCAGAAGATCTAGCTAAGATCAAGATGAAAGTGGCTCCTAAATTAAGCAGTAGATTTACAAGGTACGTAAAATAGTCTTATACAGTATTGAGAGGAGATGCCATATACAACGTAAACAGCTAGAGGGAAGTCAATGACTGGCTTCAAAGGACAGGGCGACTCTCCTGTTAGGGGCTAATGTCGGTCACTACGTTGACTTTGAGTTGAAGCCAGTGCTCATTTATCATTCAGAAAATCTTAGGGCCCTTAAAAATTATGCTAAATCTACTCTGAGCTCTAGAGATGGAAAACAGCCTGGATGACAGCACATCTCTGTACAGCATGGTTTACTGAATATAAGCCCACTGTTGAGACCTACTGCTCAGAAAAAAAGATTATTTTCAAAATATCATTCCTGACAGTGCACCTGGTCACTCAAGAGCTCTGATGGAGATGTATAAGGAGATAAATGTTTTTATGCCTGCTAACACAACACCCATTCTGCAGCCCATGGATCCAGGAGCAATTTTGACTTTTATTTAAGAAATACATTTCATAAGGCCATAGCTGCCATGAAAAGTGATTTTTTTGATGGATCTGGGCAAAGAAAATCAAAAGTCTTCTGGAAAGGATTTATCATTCTAGATGGCATTAAGAACATCTGTGATTCATGGGAGGTCACCATATCAACAACAGGCATTTGAAAAAGTTGATTTCAACGCTCATGGATGACTTTAAGGGGAGGAGGCAACTGCAGGTGTGGTAGAAATAGCAAGGGGACTGGAATTAGAGGTGGAGCCTGAAGATGTCATTCAGTTGCTACAATCTCATGATCAAACTTGAACAGATGGGGAGTTGAGTCTTAAAGATGAGCAAAGAAGTGATTCTTGAGATGGAATCTACTCCTGGTGAAAATGCTGTGAACATTGTTGAAATGACAAAAGATTGAGACTGTTCCATAAACTTAGTTGATAAAGCAGTGGCAGGGTTTGAGGATATTGACTCCAGTTTTGACTGAAGTTCCACTATGGGTAAAATGCTGTCAAACAACATCACAGACTACAGAGCAATCTTTTGTGAAAGTAACAGTCAGTCCCTGTGGCAAACTTAATTGTTGTCTTATTTTCAGAAACTACCACAGCCACTCCTGCCTTCAGCAACTACCACCCTGATCAGTCAGCAGTCATCAATATCCGGGCAAGACTGCACCGGCAAAAAGATTATGACTTGCTGAAGGATCATATGATTGTTAGCATTTTTTAGCAATAAAAATTAAGCGTATTTTGGCAAATAATAATAATTATTATTATTATTTATTATTATTTTTTTGAGACAGGGTTTTGCTCTGTCACCCAGGCTGGAGTGCAGTGGCACAACCACAGCTCATTGCAAGCCTTGACCTGGGCTCAAGCTATCCTCTCAATCCTCCTGAGTAGCTGAGACTACAGGCACGTGCCCCTACACCTGGCTGATTTTTCTGTCTTCATCTTGACCTCACTCCATGTTGTCAGGATTTGGCGAAAGTGACTCCATTTTGATTCTGACAACGTTCATACTCGAACAGAGGGTTGGATGTGGAGGACTGTTACTTCTGTGTCCTCATGGGAAACCTGGCTGGTGGGTCAGATGTGTGAACACCTACCATTTCTTGGTATCCTGGTTCGTGTTTGTGTCTCTGTTTTAGTTTTATTTTAGCCCTATTTCTAGGGTTAGGCTAGACTGTGAGCAGGTATTTTCTCATTTTTATTGAGAAGAAAATCGTTAAACCCCTGCATAGGAAATTAAGTTCAGGCTGCTGCTTCAGGCTAGTCTTTGCATTGTTGAACTTGCATTTTCTAAGGATATTTGCATTAGCAAAGGTATGTTCTCCTTGTTACTGTCCTGACAGAAGCTTCATCTGTTATTTCAATTGTATTGTCAATTAGTTTGCAGTAATAAGACCTAAATAATGGTTGATTTCCGAAGGTTTGTCACAGAAGTGTATTGTGTGTTTTTACATGTTAACATGAAATTTTGGACTATGTGTGGAAGGTATAACTCTAAACATATCTCCCTAAGATTCCCATGCCCTAGTTATTCAAGCACTTTCTAGTACTGCGGTGGAGGGACTTTGGAGATGTAAGTCAGGTTACTAATCAGCAGACCTAAAGAGAGGGAGATTATTCTGGATTACCTTGGAGGATCCAATGATCACACAAGGCTCAAAAGCACGCAGTGAAGGCAGGATGGGGGCAGTCAGAGAGATTCAACATATGACAAGATCTCTACCTTCTGTGGCTGGCTGTGAAGATGGAAGAAGGAGCCATGACCTAAGGAAGGGGGCAGCCTCAAGAAGCTGAGAATGACCCCAGACCAACAGCCCCGTGGAAATGAATTCTGTCAGCAACCTCAGTAAACTTGGAGTGGCAGGCCTGGTGAGACTCTGAGCAGAGAACTAGCTGGCCCATGCTGTGTTCAGACTTCTGACACTTGGAAACTCTGAGATCATCAATGAGTATTGTTTTAAATCACTAAATTTGTGGTAATTTGTTACAGCAGTGACAGAAGATGAATACATTGTGTTATTGAGGGGACTTTGTTATTGAGGGGACTGTGTCTTAATAATGTGGTAAAATTTAGTGTTTATTTTTTGTGTATCATTTAGTGGTTTTTTTTGTGTATCTTAACATCTAGTTTGTCCTCATAATGTATTTTAAGGTGGCACATTCCAGTGTAAAGGTGGACTTGACAGAATCAATCTCTACATAGAAGGGGTTTAGATAGATTTGGATAGATGTTCAGGCACACTTTATTGTATTTGGGAGTAGTCGTAGAACTGCAGAAATTCAGAGGCGGTGGGACCTTGGCTGTGATTCTGTTCAGGCCCCCTAATTTTACAGATTTTACGGAATTGAGCAACAGACATGATTTTGCCTAGGTTCATTAACAGGAAAAAAGAAGAGCCAGGGAAGAACTCAGTTGTTGTAAACTGCTGTCTTATCTTGATGTTCTGTCTTCATTCATCATCCAGCCTTTCCTAGGAGTGTCAGAGATAGACCCAGGTAGAAGTGGGCTGCCCATGGGGGGCTTAGCACAACAGAAATTCATTCTTTTACAGTTCTGGAGACCAGACATCTTAAAATAAAGGTGTTGATGGGGTCATTCTTCCTCTTGAGGGCTGGAGGGGAGAACCCTTACTTGCCTCTTCCAGCTAATGGTGATTGTTGGTCATCCTTGGCATTTATTGTCGTTCTCTTGCTTGAGGTAGTGTAATTCCAATCTCTGCCTCCATCTTCACCTGGCCATCTTCCCCCTGTGTGCATTGGTGCCCATATTCTCTCTTAAAAGAACACCAGTAATTGGGTTTAGGGCCCACCTAATTGATGTGACCTCATTTTAACTCAATTACATCTGCAAAGACCCAATCTGGTCTAAATAAGGTCACAGTCACAGAGCCTGGGTGTACTTGAATTTTCAGGGGACGCTAACCCAGTACAGTATCTAATAGGAACCCAAAACTTACGTGTATGAAACTGAGCTCTAAAACTGAGCTGCGTTTTCCGCTGTCATTGTTGACACAGCCTTCCCCCTCTGCACTGACAGCAGCCTTGTTCTTCCAGTTGTTGGGCTAAAATCCTTAGAATGTCCTTAATACCTCTCTTTTATAGCTACGTGTAATCTGGTGTCCTTCCTTTAGACTTCATCCCAGCCTTAACTCACTGCTCCCTGCTGGTCCAAGCACCTCTCACCTCTGGCCTAGATTCTTGCGTAGAATCCAGCTGGGTCCTCTACTGCCTGCTCTCGACACATTTTCCTCTGCCCTCAGCGTGGCAGAGTGATCATGCCGCCCTGCTCAGGACCCTTGTCGCAGCAGAACCAGAGTTCTCATGGTGCCCTGTGTGGCTCTGCATGCTCTCCCCTGGCTCCCTCTCCTCCAGCCCTCCTGGCCTCATTGCCGTCCACTAACTCTCCAGGCTTGATATGCTCCTCTCCTGGGCTCCTGGGTGCAGTGACCGTTTCCTTCCCTGGCTGGTTTCATCACTTGTGCCCTCCCCACTACAGGGAGGAGCCCTCCCTGAACCACCAGACTCAATCTGTCCTTCCTATTACTGTCATGTTTCCCCATGATTGCCCCTTTTTAGTTTTTAAAAACTTTATTTTTGTACAGACAGGGTCTTGCCCAGTTTTAAAACTTTTTGTTGTGAAGAATATTGTATACGTAGAAGTATAGAAAAGGTGTATGTTCAGATTAAATGGTAAAATGAATATCTGTGTCCATGGCACCAGTTTCAATGGAACAGTGGCAGCAACTTGGAAGTCTTTGTGCTCCATCCTACCACCACCAAAACTTAACTGCCCTTCTGAATTTTGTATAAATCTTTCTTTTCTTTATATATACCACTTAACATATTGTTTACTTTTACCTGTTTTTGAACTTAGTAGAAATGGAATTATACAATATGTGTTCTGTGAATCAAATCTTTTGCTCAGCCTTGTTTCTGAAATTCATGTATGTTGAAGCATTTATAGTCATGTCACTTAATGCCAGGGTAGTGAGAAACGTGTTGTTAGATGATTTCGTCATTGTATAAACATCCTAGAGTGTACTTACACAAACCCAAATGGTAGTGCCTACTACACACCTAGGCTATATGGTGGAGCCTGTTGCTCCTAGGCTACAAACCTGTGCAGCATGTGACTGTACTGAATACTGCAGGCAAAATGTAACACACATCATTAGTGATTGGAATCTCTCAGCTCCATTATAATCTTAGGGGACCCTCTTCGTATATGCAACCTATCCTCTACTGAAATGGCATTATGTCGTGCATAACTGTAGCCTTAGTTTATGTTCACTGTTGAGTAGTATTTCATTTTGTGAATAAGCCAGAATTCATCCATTTAATCTTTAGACATTTGAGTTATTTCCAATTTTTTATTTTTACAAATAATGCTGCTGTGAATGTTTTTGAATATGTATCTTGGTGAACACATTTGGGTCGTAACACAGGGTCACAGAACACTCATAATCAGCTTTACTAGGTAATGCCGAACTGTTTTTCAGTGTAATTGTCCAGTATGTATTGCTGTTAGCAGCAGCTGAACATTCCCAGTGCTGATCATGGTTGCTAACACCTTGGTAGTGTGCTGTGTTTCATTTTTAGTGATCTGATGAGTATGATGTGGTATCTTGAGGTTTTAATTTGTACATCTGTGACTCTGAATGAAGTTGAGCATCCTTTCATGTAGATAGGCCATTCATATTTTTTCCTTTGTGAAATGTCTGTTCATGTTTTTTTTTTTAACCAATTTTACGTGAATTGTCTTATTTCTTATTGACTTGTAGTTCTTTCTATATTCCCATCCCTTTATGTACCCCTAATCTTGTGTTGGTTATACATGCTATAATTATTTTGTCCCTGTTTGTGCTTCATCTTTTTAGCCTTTATGCTGTCTTTTTTTCCCCAGCCACCTTAAAAAAAAGGCTTTGAAGTACTATTGATGTATAGTAAACTGATGTATTGAAGCATAGAATTTGGTGAGTTGTGATATGTGTGTATTCCCATGAAACCATCACCACAGTCAAGGTGATGAATGTGTCTATTATCCCCAAAAGTTTCCTCCTGCCCCCTTTTTAATTTATCTCTCCCTTCCTCCCTTCTTCTGCCCCAGTTCTCAGGCAGTGACCCATCTACTTTCACCTACCATGTAGGTTGTTTTGTATTTTCCTTTTGTCAGACTTATTTCATTCAGCATTATTATATTGAGATTTCATTTGTGTTGTCAGTATTTTGTTCTTTTTTATTGCGGAGTAGTAGCCCATTGCATGGATAGACTACAATTTGTTTATGTATTTACCTGTTGATGGACATTTGGATTGTTTCCAGATCTAGGCTATTAGAAATAAACCTGCTATGAACGTTTGTGTACATGTCTTTCTGTGGATATATGCTTTTATTTCTCCTGTGTAACTAACCAGGGTTATAATGGGAAGTGTATGTTTAATTTTTAAAGAAATGGCCAAACTGTTTTCCTCTAGTTCACATTTCCCTAGCAGTGTATTAAGCGTTCCCGTTGCCCCACCTCCTTGCTGACACTTGGCGTGGCCAGTTGTTTTTTGTTTTCTTTTCTTTTCTTTCTTTTCTTTTTTTTTTTTTTTTGAGACAGGTTCTCACTCTGTCACTCAGGCTAGAGTGTAGTGGTGTAGTCATGGCTCACGGCAGCCTCTGCCTCCCAGGCTCAAGCAATCCTGCCACCTCAGCCTCCCAAGAAGCTGGGATTACAGTCGCATGCCACCTTGCTTAGCTAATTTTTGTATTTTTGGTAGAGATAGGGTTTCGCCATGTTGCCCAGGCTTGTCTCAAACTCGTGGGCCCAAGCAATCTGCCCGTCTTGGCCTCCCAAAGTGTTGGAATTACAACTGTGAGCCACTGCGCCCATCCAGTTTTAAAAATTTTAGCCATTCTATTGGGTGTATAGCAGTCTTACTGAGGTTTTTTATTTTTATTTTTATTTTTTTTGAGGTGCTCTCGCTCTGTCATCCAGGCTGGAGTGCAGTGGCATGATCTCGGCTCACTGCAACATCTGCCTCCTGGCTTCAAGTAATTCTCCTGCCTCAGCTTCCCAAGTAGCTGGGGCTACAGGCGTGTGCCACCACACCTGGCTAATTTTTGTATTTTTAGTAGAAACGGGGTTTCACTATGTTAGCTAGGCTGGTCTCTAACTCCTGACCTCAGGAGTTCGCCTCGCCTCCCAAAGTGCTGGGATTTATGGGCGTGAGCCACCGCCCCCGGCCCTTACTGAGGTTTTGATTTGCATTTCCATAAGACTCGTGATGTTGAGCATCATTTCATGTGTTTATTTGCCATCCATATGTCTTTTTTGATGAAGTGACTTGAGTCTTTGCTTCTTTTAAAACTGTGTTGATTTTCTTAAGTTTTAGTTCTTTGGCCGGGCGCAGTGGCTCATGCCTGTAATCCAGCACTTTGTGGGCCGAGACTGGCGGATCACAAGGTCAGGAGATCGAGACCATCCTGGCTAACACGGTGAAACCCCCCTCTCTACTAAAAATACAAAAAATTAGCCAGGCATGGTGGGGGACGCCTGTAGTCGCAGCTACTCACGAGGCTGAGGCAGGAGAGTGGTGTGAACCCGGGAGGCGGAGCTTGCAGTGAGCTGAGATCGCGCCACTGCACTCCAGCCTGGGTGACAGAGCAGGACTCCGTCTCAAAAAATAAATAAATAAAAAATAAAAAAGGAGAGTTTTTATTATTTCAATAAAATTCAATTATTGACTTTTAAAATATTTCTTGCTATTGTGTTATATTTAAGAAATAACTGCCAAACATCAGGTGGCAGTAGGATTTTCTCCTATGATTTCTGATAGATGTTTTATAGTTTCAGCTCTTATATTTAGGTTTAGGATCCATATCAAAGTTTTCCATATGGTGTGACATAAAGGCCAAGGTTTATTTGTAAATTATTTGTGAATGTCAGTGCAGTTGTTTCAGCACTGTGTTTGCTAGGGCTGCTCTACCACACAGGCTGGGCACGGCTTAAACAACAGAAATGTATTTCCTCATAGTCCTGGAGGCTGGAAGTCCAAGATCAATGATAGGGCAGGGCTGGTTTCTTCTGAGGCCCTGTCCTCTATGCCTGTGTCCTCATCTCTTCTTAAAAGGACATTAGTCAGATTGGATTAAGGTCCACCCTAATGACCACATTAATTTTAATTACCTCATTAAAGGCCCTAGTTACACACTTTTCTCCACCTTGTTTTTTTTCATGTAATATGTCCTGAAGTTTGTTCTGTACTAGCAGTTAGAGGTATTTATAGCTGCAAAGTACCCCACTGGTATATGTATCATAATTTGACTGGTCCTCTGTTGATAGACACTCGAGTCCTTTTTAATTTCTTTTTGTTTTTACAAATAGTCCTGAAATGAATAGCCTGTGTATACATCTTTTATCTTCACCAATGTTATCTGTGGGATGGATTCCTAGAAATGGAATTGCTGGGTCAAAGGTTAAATTTATATTTCACTTTGTGTGGTAGCTATTTGTTAAGCCATTTTAAGTGGCAAGGAATGGCCTTTGAAAATTTCCCTGATACTAAGATTCGTCTTTTTTTGAACTTGTTTCTTATCAGTAAACATGAAACTGTATATTATTTTGTGTACGCACGTATATGCTTTGGAAGCAAAAAACAAAATGGAAAAAATCAAGTGTCCAGAACCATTCCCTCCAGCCTCTGAACTCATTTGCTGTAATTCTTTATTGACCAGTAGAGGCCACTGTTGAATAACAAAGCTGGCGGGAAGGCCAGCGCACACCCGGGCAGGTCTCTGTGCAGAGCCTGCATCACCAGGAGCAGGTCTGGAGCTGCAGTTTTTAGACCACCCTTTCCCCTCCCTAAGGGAGGGTGTCACACAGGGGAGTGCCAAAGGGGAACTCCAGATGAAGAATAAAGCCAGCTGTCTTTGGTACGAGCTCTTCTTCATGGTCCCACGAAAGTGATTTGTAAAACTTTTGTGTGTTCTGCTGCCAGGCCTCTACTTAGTTGCCCACTGACATTGTGTTTCTCCCGCACCCTACCTGCTTAGCAGTTTACAGTCTGTCTGCCTTAATCTGTTATTTTTTTCTTATAATTAGGCGGTTTGGCTCGAGACACAAGAATGGGACTAGATTTTAGATGACTGGGTGTAGGAAGCCTGGCAAATTAGGTTCTGTGGTTATTTCTCCTGATCTGCTCCACATGAAGAGACACAGAGGGAGACCATCAGGGTGTGTCTTGTGAAATCCAAGGTCTTAGTCGGCTTGGTACTTGACCTCATTCACATTCAGTTCCCATCTGCCCCTGAAATGTTTAATGCACTTGGCCCTTGGGGCCAGCACTTGCCTTTGGCTTGCCTTGCTGGCCCCTCCTTGCCACTCTGCCTCCTCTCACTTCTGGGTGTCAGCACACCCTTGTGACAGCACTTAGGTCTCTTCAGGACCTCTGTTCCCTGGATCAGGGCTTCTCAGCAGGTGTTAGTGGCATTTTGAGTGAAATAACTTTTCCTTGGGTAGGCCTTGTTCTACACAAGGTTGTGGGTTCATTAAATGGTTAATCGATACATTAGCCCGTTCTTATACTGCTATAAAAATACTACCTGAGACTGGGTAATTTTAAAGGAAAGAGGTTTAGTTGACTCACAGTTCTGCATAAATGGCAAGGCCTCAGGAAATTTATAATCATGGAAGAAGGGGAAACAGACCCCTTCTCAAGGTGGTAGGAGAGAGAAGAGCAAGCCAAGAAAGAACTTGCCACACACTTATAGAACCATCAGATCTCCTGAGAACTCGCTATCAGGAGAACAGCATGAGGGAAACTGCCCCCATGATCCAGTCACCTCCTTCCAGGTTCCTCGCTCAACACTTTGGGGATTACAAGTCAAGGTGAGATTTGGGTAGGGACACAAAGCCAAACCATATCATTTCTCCCCCGACCCCTCCCAAATCTCATGTTCCTTTCAAAACCATTCCATTTCAAAACAAATCATGCCTTCCCAGCAAGGCCCCCAAAGTCTTAATTCATTTCTTCATTAACTCAAAAGTCCAAGTCCAAAGTCTCATCTGTGACAAGGTAAGTCCCTTCTGCCTAGCAGCCTGTAAAATCAAAAGCAAGTTAGTTACTTTCAAGATACAATGGAAATACAGGCATTGGATAAATACTCCCATTTCCAGTGGAAGAAATTGGCCAAAACAAAGGGCTACAGGCTCCCATGCAAGTCTGAAATCCGGCTGGGCAGTCATTGAATCTTAAAGCTCAAAATGGTCTCCTTTGTGACCCCGTGTCTCACATCCAGGGCACACTGATACAGGAAGTGGCTTTCATGGTCTTGGGCAGCTCCACCCCTGTGGCTTTGTAGGGTACAGCGCTCCTGCACCCACCCCCTTCAGCTACTTTCATGGTGGGCATTGAGTGTCTTCGGCTTTTCTAGGTGCACAGTGCAAAGCTCTTGGTGGATCTACTGTTCTGGGGTCTGGAGGATGGTTGTCCTCTTCTCACAGCACCACTAGGCAGTGCCCCAGTGGAGACTCTGGGAGCTCCAACCCCACATTTCCCTTCTGCAGTGCCCTAGCAGAGGTTCTCCATGAGGGCCCTGCCCCTGCAGCAGATTTCTGTCTGGACATCCGGGCATTTCCATACATCCTCTGAAATGTAGGTGAAGGTTCCCAAACATCAGTTACTGAATTCTTTGCACCCACAGGCCCAACACCACGTGGAAGCTGCCAAGGCTTGGGGTTTGCACCCTCTGAAGCAACAGCCTGAGCTGTACCTTGGCCCCTTTTAGCCATGGCTGGAGCTGGAACAGCTGGGACACAGGGCACCAAGTACCAAGGCTGCACAGAGTAGCGGCGGGGCTGGGCCTGGCCCACAAAACCATTTTTCCCTCCTAGGCCTCCCTGCTTGTGATGGAAGGGGCTGCTGCTCTGGAGACATTTACCCCATTGTCTTGGCGATTAATATTTGGCTTCTTGTTACTTATGTGAATTTCTGCAGCTGCCTTGAATTTCTCTCCAGAAAATGGGTTTTTCTTTTTTATTGCACCGTCATGCTGCAAAGTTTTCAAACTTTTATTCCCTGCTTTCCTTTTAAACACAAGTTCCAATTTCAGATCATCTCTCTCAAGTTCAAAGTTCCACAGATCTCTAGGGCAGGGGCAAAATCTCAGCATTCTCTTTGTTGAAACATAGCAAGAGTGACCTTTGCTTCAGTTCCCAAGAAGTTCCTCATGTCTTTTTTCAGACCACCTCAGCCTGGGCTTCATTGTCCATGTCACTATCAGCATTTTGGTCAAAAGCATTCAGCAAGTCTCTAGGAAGTTCCAGACTTTCCCACATCTTCCTTCTTCTAAGCCCTCCAAACTGTTCCAACCTCTGTCTGCTACCCAGTTCCGAAGTTGCGTCCACATTTTCAGGTTATCTTCATAGCAGTACCCCTGATACCAATTTACTGTATTCGTCTATTTTCACACTCCTATAAGAACTTCCCTGAGACTGGGTAATTTATAAAGGAAAGAGGTTTAATTGACTCACAGTTCCACATGGCTAGGGAGGCCTCAGGAAACTTATCATGACAGAAGCCGAAGGCAAAGCAAGCACCTTCTTCACAAGGTGGCAAGAAAGAAGAGTGAAGGAGGAACTTTCGAACACTTATAAAACCACCAGATCTCATGAGAACTCACTGTCATGAGAACAGCATGGAGGAAATTGCCCCCATGATCCAGTCACCTCCCACTAGGTTCCTCCCTCAACACCTGGAGATTACAATTCAAGATGACATTTGGGTGGGGACACAAAGCCAAACCATATCAATGGACATTTGGGTTGTTTCCAGTTTGAGGCTATTACAAATTTAGCTACTATGAACATTCACAAAAAATTCTATGGCAACATAAGACCCAGTACAATTGCTGGGTCTTAGGGTCAGTATATATTTAATTTTAGTAGAAATGGTCAAACTTCTTTCCCAAAGGGTAACCAAACCATTTTGCATTCCCATTAGTGGTGCATGAGAGATCTACTTGCTAAACTTGCTGGCAGTTTAAGTCTTTGCTTTTGGCCATTCTTTTGTGACTAAAGATATTGATAATGCTGAAGCTATTGAGGTGTATCTTATTGTGGTTTTAATTTGCATTACCTTATGATTCACACTGTTGAGCATTTTCTCATGTGCTTATTTGCCGTCTGTTTTAGTCAGTTCAGGCTGCTGTAAAAAAATACCAAAGACCAGGGAGCTTAAACAACAAACATTTATTGCTCCCAATCCTGGAGGCTGGGAAGTCCAGTGAGGGCTGTCTTCCTGGTTTGCAGATGACTGTCTTCTCCTTGTGCCCTTACATGGCCAAGAGGCAAATCTCTTGTTTCTTCTTACAAAGGCACTAACTCCATTCATGAGAGTTCTGCCCTCCTGACCTAATCTCCTCCCAAAGGCCCCACCTTCCAATACCACATACATTAGGATTCAACATAGGAATTTTTGGGGGACACAGGCGTTTGGACCACAGAGTGTTGACTCTGGCAGTGGCTCTGTTCAACTCTGCCTCCATTTTTCTTCTTACCTATTTT
Source organism: Hylobates moloch (assembly GCF_009828535.3). NCBI lineage: Eukaryota > Metazoa > Chordata > Mammalia > Primates > Hylobatidae > Hylobates > Hylobates moloch. The sequence continues at coordinate 1,811,785 of NW_026652289.1, forward strand.
GATTTTTATATGTGGTGTGAGATGGGGAAAGTTTGATTTTTTTTTTTGTCTTAGAGATGAGCATCATTCATGGAAAAGACTGCCCTTTGCCTCTGGGCCATAGCTCTGTGTTCCCTCGAGTCAGGGTCTGTGTTGGCACAGGTATGCTTCTGGGTTCTCTCTTCTGCCCCATTGTTCAATGTAACTTTGAGCCAGTGCTCCGTTGCCTTAATTTCCATAGCTCTGTAAGGAAGGCTTGGTAACTCATAGATGAAGCTTTCTGTTTTTTTTTTTTTTTGAGATGGAGTCTTGCTCTGTCGCCCAGGCTGGAGTGCAGTGGCATGATCTCCGCTCACTGCAACCTCCACCTCCCGGGTTCAAGTGATTCTCCTGCCTCAGCCTCCCAAGTAGCTGGGACTACAGGTGCATGCCACCACGCCCAGCTAACTTTTCTATTTTTAGTAGAGACGGGGTTTCGCCATGTTGGCCAGGCTGGTCTCGAACTCCTGACCTCAGGTGATCCACCCACCTTGGCCTTCCAAAATGCTGGGATTACAGATGTGAGCCACCGCGCCCGGCCCTCTGTTTATTCTTTTTAAAGATAATGTCTTGGCTATTCTTGATTGTTTGCATTTTTATATATCTTTATATATATATCTTTATATATATATCTCTCTATATATATCTTTATATATATCTCTTTATATATATATCTCTTTATATATATCTTTATATATGTATCTATATATCTTTATATATATCTTTATATATGTATCTATATATATCTTTACATGTATATATATATCTTTATATATGTCTCTTTATATATATATCTTTATATATATGTCTATATATATCTTTATATATATCTCTTTATCTTTATATATATATCTCTTTATCTCTCTCTCTCTCTCTCTCTCTCTCTCTATATATATATATATATATATATATATACACCTCATATTCAGCAACTGTGCCAAACCCACTTTTACTAATTATCCTTAGATTCTTTTGGGCTTTCCTGTGTATATGGATATAGCATCTGTGAATAATGAGTTTTATTTCTTTTTCAGTCCTTATACCTTATATTTATTTGGCAAGGATTTATTAATTTTCTGTCTCTTCAAAGAACCACCTTTTGGTTTCAATGATTTTTTTTTTTTTCTGTATGTTTGCTTACTGTTTTATTAATTTCCCCAGTACTCTGCCCACTGCACTCCAGCCTGGGCAACCAGAGTGAGACCCTGTCTCAAAACTAAACAACAAAGTAACCAGCAGGAACAGTTTGGAAAGACAGTTTACCCCTTATGTTTGCTTTTGCATTTGTAAAAACAAAAATGAAAAGTCTATGTTTTGTTGGTATAAAGAACTATTTGGGCCGGCGCGGTGGCTCATGCCTGTAATCCCAGCACTTTGGGAGGCCGAGGCTGGCGGATCACGAGGTCAGGAGATCTAGACCATGCTGGCTAACACGGTGAAACCCTGTCTCTACTAAAAATACAAAAAATTAGCCGGGCGTGGCGGTGGGTGCCTGTAGTCCCAGCTACTTGGGAGGCTGAGGCAGGAGAATGGCATGAACCCGGGAGGCAGAGCTTGCAGTGAGCTGAGATCGCACCACTGCACTTCAGCCTGGGTGACAGAGTGAGACTCTGTCTCAAAAAAAACCCAAAAAACTGTTTGTGTAGTCTTTATCAGAACCGTTATTGTACTAGGTATTCACTTTGGGCAAACAGAATTTTCACTTGTTAATATGCATATTCTATGGTTTATAGGCTTATATATTTTGTAAAGGTGTTTTGTTAAAATGACAATGTAACATTTATTCTGTTTGGTAATGGTTTTACTTATTAATTTTATAGAATTAACACTGAATCCTCCGGAAGGAATTGTAGCAGGTAAGGTACCAAAGTTAACTTCCTTATAATTTACTTTTAATTGCCAAAGTTCCTTCAAAGCTAAAATGTTGTGAAATTTTTTCTCACCCTACAGGCCCCATGAATGAAGAGAATTTTTTTGAATGGGAGGCATTGATCATGTAAGTTAATCTTAGGTGTACTAGTTTTTAGGGCTTTGCTGGGAGTCAGATGTAAGAATCACATCAGCCAGTGTGACTATGCCCAAAAGCATCAGCTGGAAAAAAGACTAAGTTCTCCAGTAATGCCCAGCTCTCGTCTAGGCTGCTGGTCTGAAAGCAGAGAACCTGAGTGTTGATCCAAAAGAACCGAGTGTTTCCTTAGAGCCAATCAAAGGTTTAGTTATAATTATGTAATATATGTATTATATATTTGAGAGTTTTAAGGTGGTAATTTTGGAATGTTGTATGATCGTGGTTAAAATAACCTCAAATGGTGTAGGTGGCTTTGCCTTCCAAAAGTAGTCCCTACAGGTCTGAAATTTTAATGAGAAAAGGGTCCTCAAAGATGTGTCTGACCACGCCAGGCATGTTAGCGCAGCCTCGCCTGCCCTACTTTGGGCCAGGACTTCTTTTTCTTCTCCTTTCCTCCCACTTCGTATCTTCCTGTGCTGCTTCTCCTTTTTCTGTTGCCTTGTCTGGGCTTGTTGGCCTTGCATTCTTTCTGACCCAAGACATGGCTTAGTAAGTGAGCAGTGTGGTTCTGGGATTCATGGCATTACACTTAGGGTGACGTTGCTTGGAAAGAGAAACACATGGACCCCTGATTTTAGAGTGTTCTGTGGCCTTGACTCACTTTGCTTTTTCTTCTTTCTACCTTAGATGTGCAATTTTTGGCTATTCTTAGTGTATTTTCAGCAAAGTGAGTTTAAATAAAATTTAGGAAGTCGAAATTTGTTCTTGAACTCCTGACCTCATGTGATCCCCCTGCCTCGGCCTCCCAAAGTGCTGGGATTACAGGCATGAGCCACCGTGCCCGGCCAGGAAGTTCAAATTTGTAATCAGTCTCTGTTTTCTTTCTTTTCATTTTCTTTCTTTCTTTTTTTTTTTTTTTTTTTGAGATGGAGTTTCGCTCTTGTTGCCCAGGCTGGAGTGCAGTGGCATGACCTTGGCTCACTGCAACTTCTGCCCCTTGGGTTCAAGCGATTCTTCCACAGCCTCCCTAGTAGCTGGGATTACAGGTACCTGCCACCGTGCCCGGCTAATTTTCGTATTTTTAGTAGAGACAGGGTTTCCCCATGTCGGCCAGGCTGGTCTCCAACTCCTGACCTCAGGTGTTCCGCCTGCCTTGGCCTCCCAAAGTGCTGGGATAACAGGTGTGAGCCACCGCGCCAAGCCCAGTCTGTTTTCTCATTAGTGAGGTCTTTTAATTTGCAGCAAGGTCTCGGGTTGGATTTTGTTGCATTGAGAAGTGCTCTAGAGGGCAAGGGCCGGAAAAGTGAGGGCCGTGAAAGAAGTGTGAGCTCTGGCTTGATGTGACCTTAAACTTCATTATGCTTTTGGAATTTGCCAGTTGCTTGGATCACATTAATTCTTAATGCTCTATGGGTTGGTCTGAGAAACAGATTGCAGCTAAGTGTTCTCTGTGGAGGTTAAATTGATATGAAAATTAGTATTTTGGATAAACAAAATGTTTTTAAAAAAATCATCAAACGCTATTCAGATGGTACAGCACGCCTGCCATTTCCTGATCATTTGTAATATCCTAATTGCTTGGGCCTATGGCACACGTTTTTTCTGTGTCTGAAGGTTTCTGGAATCTGTGTTTGTGTGTAATGTGGCCCCCAAGGCAGTTATGAGATGGATGGTGAGTCCCACAGTCTGGGCTGTCCTCATTAGTGGGCTGTGGGGCTGTGTACTTATATTGGGGCAGCTCTTTTTATTTCTGTAGAAGCAGGAGATCATATACATGAACTGATGTGTAACCTGCTTGTTTCATGTGTTAACGCAGGCGCACCTGCACTCATGCCAGCGGGGCAGAGTGGCGGGAGGCCTGTCTTATGTGTAGAGGTTGAAGGCGCCTGTCGGGTCTTCAGTATTTGGGGGATGTTGGCTCCTCAGTAGGCCTATTTGGAAGCTCATTAAAGGAACACTTGAGCCGTCCAGTGTGGTTTTAAAAAAATGTTCATTGTTAAAAATTGATTAGGGTAACTATTACGAATTTTAAATAAACAGTATAAAATTAAACCAATATTTTGAAAACCTGTCTTAAAAAGTAATTAGAACTATTTTTAGGTAGAGCACTTTTGTGTTTGAACAAGGCTTTTTGCATTAGTTTGGAATTCCCCTGCTTGAAGATCCTGGTGAGTTTGTGGGTTTTGGTTCTGTTCCAGACCCTTCACAAACAAGAGGCCGTTTACAAGTGCACTTAGAACGCCTATTAGGGAATTAACTGTCCTCCCATAGATTTGTCTCACCCTGCTATTTTGGCAGACATCTGGCTAAGTCTTTGCTCCTTGGTGATAAGTTTCGTCTTTTTCTCTTTATTCTTTGATGGCTTCCAGGGCCGCCTCTCTACCCTAGTATTTCTAAAACCCGGGCTTGCCTCACGGAAGTCGAATGGCTGTTGGTTTTTGCTGTTGTGATTGCCTTAAAGGCCGGTGAAGAAAATGTAGTTTTAGATATCTAAGCAACAAATACTAAGTGCCTTTTATATATTAGGGCCCTTGTCTGAGGATGCAGACATGTCAAAGATGCACTGAAATCTTTACCTTGGAAGAACAGGTGGAGTCTGAGCCTGGGATCAAATCGAGTGTGGCTGGGATGGCGGCACACCAGGGGATGTGGCCACCGTGGCTGTGGTTGCTAGCATGGCCTGCTGCTCTTGGCCCAGTCACTTTGCCTCTCTTTGACTTACTTGGATCAAAACAGAGAGGTTTATCAGCATCTTCTAGACAGATGGTTACAGGTCTTACCCAGCTCTAGGGTCCATGGCCTGTGACCCCATTGCCACTAAGCCACGGTGACGGGGGTGTAGCTGCAGAGAGGGTGGATGCCCTCTTTCATTGATGCACTTATGTAGGACAGAAGGAACCCTTGATAGCTGTTCATCCCCAGTGGCCGGACAAGACGTGGAGTCCCTTGGCTCTTGCTGTCCTCTGTGTCCTGCCCCAGCATTCCTAAATCAGCTGGCTTGGTGACCTTCTTGTCTGGTTCATGCCTGACTGCTGTCACCTCCCCAGACCAGTGGTTCTAGAGGCTGTGGTGAAATAAGAAGGACCTTCCTTTACTGAATGATGTGTTTGGGGCCCAGTTGGTGGATGGATGCTCTCAGGTTCTCCAGCTGGCTCACGGCAGCCAGCTTGAGGGTTCCCAGGCTGCCACTTCTTCTACCAGGAGCCCTTCTCACACTGGGGGCAAGTGTCAGGGGCACAGCAGCCTCCCTTTATGTCCAGGTTTCTTGTTGACTGAAGCCTGTCACAGAGCATCTCTTGGCAGTATTATGCCTTGCTAAAATAAACCTGAGATAATAAAATAGGTGTTTATAATTTGTATTGTATGTAATCTCACCATAGCAGTTTCTTCAACAAAAGTGTTACAAAGATCCCTATATGAAGAAGTTATTGCCACATTCATTGCAGTAATAATAAAAAAGGAAACATCACTGTTCCACATAATTTATGGAGCATCTATATAGAGTAATGCCACGTAGCTGTAAAACACTTCAGGTGGAATTTTTATCCTGGCATGGAAAGATGTACACAATATAAATGGAAAAGGCAGATTCTAGAATAATAGGTCTGGAACCATCTGTCCGTCCTTCCTTCCTCTCCTCTCCTCTCCTCTCTCCTCTCTCCCTTCCTTTCTCCCCTCCTTTCTTCCCTCCCCGCCCCTCCTTTCTTATGGAGACATGGTCTAGCTCTGTCACCCAGGCTGAAGTGCAGTGGCCTGATCACAGCTCACTGCAGCCTCAAACTCCCAGGCTCAAACAATCCTCCCACCTCAGCCCCACAAGTAGCTGGGACCACAGGTGCACACCACCGCGCCCAGCTAGTTTTTAAAATGCTTTGTAGAGATGGGGTCTTGCTCTGTTTCCCAGGCTGGTCTCGAACTCCTGGCCTCAAGCAATCCTTCTGCCTCAGCCTCCCAAAGTGCTGGGATTACAGGCAGGAGCCAAGGCACCCAGCCTAAACAGCTTTATTGAGATAATTTACATACTGTTTTACCTGCATTAAGTATAAAAGTTAGTGGTTTTAGTAAATTTCTAGAGTTTTGTACTCATCACCACAATCTAGTTTTAGAACATTTCCAAAAAGAGTCTTATGGCTATTTGCAGTCCGTTTCCATTCCAACCCACAGGCAATCCCTACTCTTTCCTCTGACTATAGATTTCCTTTTCTGACTTTTCCTATGTGTGGAATCATACACTGTCTCATCATCTGTGCCTGGCTCCTTGTACTTGGCAGAACATGTTTGCGATTCATCCATGTTACACCATGTATCAGCAGCTCCTTCCTTTTCCATTCCCCAGTTGATGGACATTTGGGCTTCCTACTTTTGGGCTCTTTTGAGCAATGCTGCTGTAAACACTTGTCATGTCACACTGTCTGTGTGGACATGGAGTTCATTTCTCTAGACCAGATACAGAGGTGTGGAATTGCTGGGGTGTGGAGTAAATTTGCATTTAATGTTTTAAGAAACTGTCAGACTGTCTTCCTAGAGTAGCTCACCATTTTGCATTCCCACCAGCAGTGTATGAGCATTCCAGTTTCTCCACTTCCACACCAACACTGCTGTTGTCTGATAACAGCTGTTCTTGTGGGTGTAAAGTGGGGTCTCCTTACAGATTTGACTTGGATTTCCTTGATGACTAATGATGTTGAGCATTTCTTAATGGGCTTATTGGCCATTCGTGTATCTTCTTTGGTGAACTTCAGAACTTTTCCCCATTTTTATATTAGGTTGTTTTCTTGTTGGTGGGACATAAGAGTTTTTTAAATATATTTTGATACAAGTCCTTCATTAGACATAGGATTTTTAAATATTTTCTTCCAATCTGCAACTCTCCATTTTGTTTTCTTAATAGAGTCTTTTGAAACTAAAAAGTTGTTAATTTTGATGAAGTGCGATTTTGCATTTTTTTTCTTATATAGAGCATGCTTTTGGTGTTGTATATAACCCAAGGTTACAAAGATTTTCTCTTATGTTTTCTTGTAGAAGTTTTGTGTTTTTTCACTTTTACATTTAGGCCTTTGATCTATTTTGAGTTAGTGTCATGTATGGAGTTAGGTGGGAGTCTGTTTCATTCTTTTGTATGTGGTTATCCAGTTGTCTCAGCACCATTTGTTGAAAAGACAGTTCTTTCCCCATTGCATAATTTTGGCACCTTTGTCAAAAATCAGTTGACTATAAATGCAAGGATTTATTTTTGGACTCTGAATTGCATTCCATTGATCAATACCTCTCCTTAGGCCATTACTACACTGTCTTGATTACTGTAGCTTCATGGTAAGTTTTAAAATTGGGAAATTTAAGTCTGCCAACTTTGTTCTTTTTCAAGATTGTTTACTGGGCCATGGCATTTCCGTTACATTTTAGGGTCAGCTTGTCAATTTCTACAAAATGCTTGGTGGGATTTTGATCGAGACTACACTGAATCTTTAGATAAGTTTGAGGGATATTGCCATCCTATCAATACTGAGGTGCTCTAATCCATGAACATGGACTGTCTCTCCATTTATTTAGTTGTTTTAAAATTCTCAGCAATGCCATGATATGTTTGAATTTTTAGAAATCCAGTATTGTGGATCAGAGTATGTGAATTTATACACACACAGAGAAAAGCTGGAACAATAACCAAACTTAACTCTGGTTACCTCAAGGAGGTGATTTTGGGAGGGGGAGTGAGGGAGGTATTTGCTTTTTATTTTATATACTTCTGTATTTGAATACTTTCCAACATTCTTATATTTTCCTTTTTTTTTTTTTTTTTTTTTGAGACGGAGTCTCGCTCTGTCGCCCAGGCTGGAGTGCAGTGGCACAATCTCGGCTCACTGCAAGCTCCGCCTCCCGGGTTCACGCCATTCTCCTGCCTCAGCCTCTCCGAGTAGCTGGGACTACAGGCGCCTGCCACCACGCCAGGCTAACTTATTTTCCTAGTTAAATAAGGTCAAAGTTTATGTTGTAAAAGTGATTGTCTATGTTAGAATATACTGTAAAGTTCTTATAATTGATGAACTTTTTTAGTACGCTTTATAGTTCAAATATATTGGATTTAAAAATTTTAAGAAACATCTATATTGCAAAAAATAATTAGGGTGTGGCTGTAGCGGCCTTTTGGGCAGGTTTAACTATGAAAATAATTAGATGGAGCAAAAGCTCTATTTGCCCCACTATGATTTCGTAAAATGGAAATGTTCCCCCTTTTCTTCCCAGCAGTTCTTAGCATTGGCTATCTATCTGAGCATCGCCTGGAGTGCTTAGAACACCACAAAACAGAAAGGAAACACAGGGGATCTTTGGGTTTAGACCAGAGCCAGGGCCCTGCTGTGGGGGTGAGGGTCAAATATGTCATCCTGGTGGAGACCAAGTGCTTGAGGAAAGTGCAGGAAGGCACTTCCCCCAAATCATGGCTTCTTACAGCCTCGTCCTCTTACTACGAGAGTATTGGGATCAGTTTCTGTTTAACTCCTCACTGCCTGGCACAGCAACAAGCACAACCTGGCATAGCAGAGCCGGCGTCCTAGGGCTTTTAAAGTGCCCAGTGTGGGGGCTGTGTGTGCAGCCCACCTTGGTCCTGCTGTCCCGGGCATTAGTGGGGTGGGAACATCGGCAAGAAGCTTTTGCTGAACTGCAGAGCAGGGACTGAAGGAAGGAGACGCACCCAAGCTCAGATGCCAGGCGCCCTCATGCCCTTCCTGCTGGGTGCCCTCTGTCGATTCTGTAGTGTAAGGGAGGTGCGGATCCTTCCCCCAGAGTGGAGGGTGCCCGTGAAGCAGTTTACCCTTCCCGTCTCCAGCTCAGCTGGCTCCAGCTTTTGGAGGGCCACCGTCCCTTAGTCATCCACTTCAGGTTTTAAATACTGATGGATGAGTTTGTGTTCTCTGTGATTTTAATTCTTTATCACATGTGCGTTGGAGACTTTTTGTCTATGTGCTGTGACAAACTTGATAAAGAGAACAGCAGCAAAAGCAGTCGGCTTTCCCAGCACCTGCATGCAGCTGAAGTGGTGAGCACACCAGTTCCTGGAGCACCGCTTGCTGGCGAAGCTCAGGGCACCCACTTGCCCTGGGTGCTCCATAAGGCACTCTGACCTGCCTGCCGCTTCTGTTATCTAGAAAGTAAAAAGTGTTAGAAAGGCAATGCAAAGAAGAACAATCTCTCCCTTGAGTTGAGTGTGGAAAGACAGAAGAGGCTGATCTTCGCTTTTCACTGGCATTATAAGTGACCCACACTGTTGCTGAGGAATGGTCACAGCTCTGGGGGAGGACAGTGACAAGGCAGTTGTCCTTTGTGAGGAGGGAGAATTGCTAGTCAGTTAGGAGTAGGCCGTGGGTGTTTTCAATATTTGCTTTTGTATCTAAAATCACCCACAAGACAGCAAACCAGTCTGAGCTGTTGCAAGCGTGCCTCCTGTGTAGAGTGCAGGGTCGTTATGATGCTTAATCTAATGCTTGTCCTTAGCTCAGCTCCAAAACAGTTTAGGTCATGATTTCAATCAATAAGACAGCATAATTTGCAGGCTTTGAAAAATTTACATTTGCTTTGGATATATTTGCGTCCTCCTTGTTCTTGTTGTTTCTTTTGAAGATTCCCAGGTGAGGCCATCTTCGGTGAAAGAGAAGTGAGGTTGTCTGGGATTATGGCAATAAAACTTGTCCAAAAACAGCACTGTGGCGTCTCCCACTCCTGGCTCGGGAGTTGCCTGGAAGGCATGTTCCATAGGGTCAGGCATGCTGCTGCACACCACTGCCCACCTGCCCTCCTGTCTGGGCGCCAGGCGTTCTAGAAAAGAGAAAGAAACCCCAGTTTCAAACCAGTAGTAAACCGGAGCATTTGCAAATAACTTTGATATTTAAGATGTGGGCGCACTTCAGGAAATGTTTGGTCATGCTTCTGAGGCTAGGAACGACCCGGTGGATTAAAAAAAATTTTTTTAAAAGAAAGCCCTATTATGAGAAACAAAGAACTGTTATCAAAGTATTGAGCAAATACCATTTGGCTCATTCCAAAAACACTACCCAGACATTTTTTCTTATTCTAGACTCAGAGGTGCCAGAAATATTGAGTGCTGGCAAGCATTCCTGACATATGAACAGTGTTACTTTTAAAGATAGTATCTTTACGTGCCTGACTTCTGATTTCGCAGTTTGAACTGTGTTCTCTTAACTCTAATACTAAATTGATCTAGGACCTTGACTAAGTCATCTCATCCTTGGATTTTCCAGCCTTGCTTGACTGTAAAATGAAAACCACAATCCTTGGTGCCCTTTCATCAGAGGGCATGTGGAGAGTGAATGGGTGGCGGTTATTGTTTGCTATGAGCTCTTGTACTGGACAGGAGGCTCAGGGTGGCCACGCATCACTCTGATACACGGTGTGTGCCCATCCTGTGTTGAGAAGGTGGGGCTTCAGGAATGTGTTTGTTGAGGCCATTGCAGGGGGAGCAGAGTAACCTAGGCTTGAGGCGTCCCCAGGCTGCCGGGCCCTGGGTGCCAGTGTGGGCCGGGGTGGGGGGGTACTCATCCGGACACTGCCCTCTCCAGCGTGGCTGTTTTACCAGTAGCAAGAGCTCATGCTCGTGCCTCCCTCGGTGGCGTTCCCTGTGCTGGTCATGCTGAGGCTCTGGGGACTGTCACACAGTAACCCCCCCACCCCCACCCCGGCTCCCCAAAACAAAGTGGCCATAGTCACTATCTTCTTCCAAAAAGGTAGCAAAGACAGTTTTCAGAATCAAAATTTGTCTTTTAGATTGAAAAATCTTGTCTCCATGAAGCAATCACTGCTTTGTTCTCTTCTGACTGTTGCCCGCAGATCAGCCCCGCCAGGGCCATGAGCCGTGTTGGCATCTGCTGTTGCTGCCGACAGCCCTGAGTGCCGCCTCCAGGTGAAAGCTAAAGCTCTTCCTTCAGTTTCTTTTTGATTTTTGTCTTTTTCCTTTAATCGTAGAGATAAATATTTCCAAATCTGTTGTTATTAATTTCACTGAACCAAGATAATTTTAAGATTTTTAAAACAAATTTTTACTTTTAAGAAATCTATTTTTTAACTGAAGATTAAAAATGTATATTTTTTTAAATTATTTTTTTCCTGTGCCATATCCTGGATTCTTTCTGAAGGCAGTAGGTCTGGTGTGGACTGTCCTCTGCTCATCCAGGCCTTGGCCGCTGCGCAACTGTTCTTTCTGCCTTAGCCTTTATTGTTAGAGGAGCAGAGCTGTTTATGAAGGGACTTGTTCTTTCAGTTCATAGAAGTAAAATGGATTTACTGACTTATTTATTGATCTGATGAGTCACACCCATTGCAGTTTCCACTGTTTCAGTGTCTGTCACTGTCATTCAGCGGTCCTGCTTTCTTATCAAAGAAAGATGGTGCAAGATCTTTTAGAACTCCTCGAATGTGTGTTTTATTAATGTGATTTGTAGGAGAAGAGGAGTTTGTCTCTGGTGTGAAGGTACAGACATGGTGGCTGACACTCTTCCTCTCCTGTGGCCATCATGCCTTGAACTGTTGGTCAAGATAGTGTTAATTTATACTTGTTGGGTTTTAAACCTTAAGCAGGATTTCTGAAATGGTTTCATCTGTTTCTTCCATTTACACGTGAGGAAAGTATAGGTCCAGGGAGACTCACGTGCCTGTGTCTGTGTCCATGACGGGGAGTTGCTTCAATGTTGCATCAGTGGGATGAGGCACAGCACGTGGGCCTGCAGGTGCAGCCTGGAGTGGTGGTACCTGTGTGCCTAGCCTTTCACGGAGCATGCAGCAGTGATCACATGTGCTCCTCATCTGCTTCTTGAAGGTTGCAAAGATGCCTTCTTGGGCACGTTTAAAAATTAAAAATCACCTTTGAAATACAACCCTTAGCCCCTCATCTGTTGAAATACAATGGAATCTTGCTATACCCTGTGCCGTAATTCATACCCTTATCCTAAAATGTGATTGTACAACATCTGCAGAAAAAAATCCCAGATCTTAGAGCATTGACATTAGTTCTTTTCTCTGATCCCCTTCTTATCAAGAGGTTCTGCTGCTTGACTCTTAACCTTTATAAATGTGAAAACTGCCTGGAATTCAGTCTTTGTACTTGTACCTAAGATTTAGACCAGATTGAAACAGGAGAATGAGACATTGCTTTCCATTAAGAAAAAAGTACCAATTCATTGTTACTTAGATAATATTTTCGTGTGCATTTTTATTATTTATTTTTATTTTTGCTTATTTTTTGAGACAGAGTCTCGCTCTGTCACCCAGGCTTGAGTGCAGTGGCAAGATCTTGGCTCACTGCAACCTCCACCTCCCGGGCTCAGATGATTGTCCTGCCTCAGCCTCCCAAGTAGCTGGGATTACAGGCATGTGCCACTACACCCAGCTAATTTTTATATTTTTAGTAGAGACAGGGTTTCACCATGTTGGCCAGGCCGGTCTCGAACTCCTGACCTCAGATGATCTGCCCGTCTCGGCCTCCCAAAGTGCTGGGATTACAGGCGTGAGCCACCGCACCCGGCCTCATGTGCATTTTTAAAGTGGTAAAAATGTTCTTAACCCATTTGTCAATTGTGTTCGACGTTGAAAAATGTACTTCGAAGTTCAGTCTACGTATTTTATATCTTCTAGGGGCCCAGAAGACACCTGCTTTGAGTTTGGCGTTTTTCCTGCCATCCTGAGTTTCCCACTTGATTACCCGTTAAGTCCCCCAAAGATGAGATTTACCTGTGAGATGTTTCATCCCAACAGTAAGTGCTTTTGGAAGTAGTTTTTGTGGTACCAGGATAGGTACGGAGATAATATTATCAGCCACCTGAAATGTGGTATATTCTATATGTCTATGATGTAGATCTTTAGAAAACACTTCTTATGTTTTGAAATTCGGCCAAGTAAGCATGGTGGTATTAAGCACATGATTTCAATTTTGAAGGTCAGTTTAATATAGATAAAAGACAACAGGCACCTAAAACTGGATGCCATTTGACCCAGCCACCTACTTCACTGGGGAGGAAGTTTTACACATTGGTGTGTGCTCAGAAGGGGTTATGCTAATCTTTGTCATAGTGTTATTTGTAATGGTGAAAATTTTGACTTAACCTGGGTTTTTAACACAAGGATAAATTAAGTTCTATATTGTATTAGTCTGTTGTCACACTGCTAATAAAGACATATTCAAGTCTGGGTAATTTATAAAGGAAAGAGATCTAATGGACTCACAGTTCCACATGGCTGGGGAGACCTCACAATCATGGCAGAAGGCAAAGGAGAAGCAAAAGCACATCTTAGTGGCAGCAGGCAAGAGAGTGTGTGCAGGGGAACTGCCCTTTACAGAACCATCAGATCTCGTGAGACTTATACACTATCATGAGAACAGCATGGGAAAGATGTGCCTCCATGATTCAGTACTTCCCACTGGGTCCCTCCCATGACGTGGGAATTATGGGAGCTACAATTCAAGATGAGATTTGGGTGGGGACACAGCCAAACTATATCATATGTGTTAGAATGTGATGTAGATTTTTAAAATGATCTAAAATAAGAATCAATGATACAAAGTAATATTTGTGTTATATTGACTGGGAAAAGCAGTAGGACTGTTATAATTTCCTCTTGAAAAATAAATTCACATGTAAATATATAACTGGAAAAGTAAGCACAAAAATGTTAAAAGTGATTCTTTTTTCGGATTGAATTTTTTTTTCCTTTTTGTAAATCTTTTTTTGCCCTAAAATTAATATATATTAATTTTAAAAGGAGGAAAAAAATAAGGTCATTTAAGTGAATTGTACTGTAGCTTACTTGAAAATGTGTCCAGTAGTAGGAATTGGAATTCCTGAACAGCTGTAGTTTTTATTTTTTCCTTTTACATTCCTTTTACATTATTCCTTTTACATCCTTGCCATAGGGGTTTTCAGGACTGCCCCCCCACCCCCGGCCACTTCCCTGGTGGAAATGCCGTCTGCTGTTAGACTTGCTGTCCTAACCCTCGTTTAGGACTTCTCATTTACTGCAGATATTGGTACACATAGGTAGTAGGCGGCCGCCTGAGAGAGACCATTCGGTACTTCTTTTCTTATCTCAAAGCTACTTCAGTCTTGTGTGCACAGGAGATGCTCAGAAGCGTGCCTTCTTCAGGGAGACTGGCCATGAGCCCGAGTTAGATGATAACATGGAGGTTCATCATACGCTGTCTACTTGAGTGTGTTTTTGGAATTCTCCATAATAAAAAGTTAAAAAATATAATTGATATGTAAGAGTAATTGAAGTAGTCAGTTTCAAGTTGGTTAGCTGTAAAATGCAACCATGAAGAGGATTGTAGGTAATTAAAATACTAAGATTGTATTGAGGATACATATATTATTCAGAACAATACCTGTGACATGGCATTAGTGACAAATATGACCAATAAACTGATTACATTATGTGACTGTACTACAGGTTGTCTGATTATTATTTTTAATGTTCTGGTAATTAGTTTTAATGCTTAGATAATATAGTTTTAAATTTTTGCCTTAGTGTAATTGGATTATTTTGATTTTTTAAAAATTATCTTTGAGAACTGTAGATCTACCAATATCATAAAAATTAGACAGTCAGTAAATAAAAGCAATTCAACACATTTACTGAAAGTTGCTGCTGTGGTGAGCAAATAATAATAGACCTTCAGGAGCTTATATTCCAAGGACAGGGATGGACATTGATAGGTGAATCACACAAACAAAACGCAAAGTCACATCAGGAGGTTCCAGGCAGCACCTTAAAGAGGTGGTGGTTGGATGGACCATCTGTAGGGAGTGAAGCAGGAGTTACCTGAGTGATTCGGGGAGGAGTGGCCCTTCACATGTGCAAAGGCCCAGCGCAGGAAGTGACGGGAGAGGAAGGCCGGGGCCAAACTACCTCAGGCCTTTTGGTCAATACTGAAGGTTTTGATATTTTCTCCTGGGAGTGGCGGAACTCCACTGAAAGACTCCAAGGGAGTGGCATGACCGGAATGATTTCTGACGGCTCGCTCTGGGTACAGTGCAAAGGACAGGTGGCAGGAAGCCAGGCAGGCCCTCGGCCATAGTGGTCTAGGGTAGAGACACCGGCAACTTGGGAACTAAATGTGGGCACTAAAGATAAAGAGATGTGGGTGGATCCACGAGAGGTTTAGGATGTGGCACTGCTGGGACTTGGTGAAGGAGGGGCTGTGGCAGGGACACAGGTGCTTTTGGTGCTTCTGTGGATGCAGTATCACCCTATGGGACCAACTCCTGGAGAAGGCAACACAGAAGTGGGAAACTTCCTGATTTTGTGGATGTGGATCTTAGGTGGACAGCCTGATGTCCAGGGCAAGTATGCCTCTAGTTTCTTCCACTCTTCTTGAATGAGAAGTTGTGGTTCAGTTCCTGGATAGTAGAGAGCGTTCACCACTGAACGTTCACCACTGAAACAATGGATGAGTGGAAACACATAGGACCAGGCATGAAAGACAAGACTGTTTGAAGGTAAATGATGACCGTTAACATTTGTAAATTTTCATGAAATTCAGAACTCATTAATTCAGGTGAGTTAAATAAATGTATTTTAAAATTGCTGTTTCTATTATTATAACTTTAATGGCTTTATAATTTTACAGTTGAGTCTATCTAGATGGATTACTGGATATCTGAGTATATACGGAGCCATCTGATAATTCCTCTCAATTATATGTAGAAGAGGACTGATTACATGCTGTGAATTGAAAATTTATTTCTCTTTATCAGACCTTGTGTATCTTTTTAATGATGATATTTGGTGGAAAGGGATTTGATTTAGACACACCGACCTACGTTCCAGGTTGTACTGATGATAATTTACTTATTATTAGAGTAAGCTACCAAGAGAAATCCTGGTGCCTTTCTTTTTGTAGATATTTAAATAATTCCAGTTGCCTTTATCGTAGCCATGTGAACATATATTTTACACAGGCCAGTTCAGGGATTTAATGGTAGAATTAGAAATATCTAAGGAACTAGCTCTGAAAAGTATTGTAAATAATCCTAATCACATCAGATATTTTGATAAAATATTTGCCAGATAACCTTTCATTTACTCTTTTTGTATGTATTGCTTGAAAAACATTCATACGAAAGTGGATTAGACTACTACAGCTGATTAGAACTGGCTGGGTCAGCCTGGAGCCTGTCAGTGAGTGAGCAGGCCCCACCAGGATTCCTGCAGACATGAAGCGTGACACTCAGGGCCCCAGGCTATGCCCCAGCTGTGCAAACAGCTTGGTTGCTGTGTCTGCAATCCTTGTTCTCGTTATCTGTGGAGCCTGCCCAAGCGTGGCGACGCCTGGGGCACCATTCCTGGGCTCACCTGGCTGCCTCTGACCCTTGCAGTCTACCCTGATGGGAGAGTCTGCATTTCCATCCTCCACGCGCCAGGCGACGACCCAATGGGCTACGAGAGCAGCGCGGAGCGGTGGAGTCCTGTGCAGAGTGTGGAGAAGATCCTGCTGTCGGTGGTGAGCATGCTGGCAGGTAAGGCCTGAGCCTCCTGGCAGGAGCTGCTGTGGACGCCCAGGCTGCAGGTGTTCTCCTGCCTTGCGTCATCCTGTCTTTATAATGTACTTTTACTCGTTTGCAGTTAGTTTACACATGCTATTGCCATTTAATGTTATCTGCATACACTCTTCCAATTGTAAG
This sequence comes from Hylobates moloch, assembly GCF_009828535.3. NCBI lineage: Eukaryota > Metazoa > Chordata > Mammalia > Primates > Hylobatidae > Hylobates > Hylobates moloch. The sequence goes on from NW_026652289.1 coordinate 1,828,492, forward strand.
CATACCTTCTAGCACAGCCTGGTGTCGTATATTGTGTTGTCGGCCATAGTTAAACTGGTCTCTGGTCCTTGATCGTCTTTTTCCCTCAGTAGGTGTTGATTGAGGACCTGCTACATGCCACACACTGGACTGGGGCTGTAAAGCTTTGTGTGACAAAGACCCCAACTCTATGTTCCTACATTCTAGGCAACTGTCCAAGCCTACCAGCAGTTAGATGCCAGTGGGATGCACCCTGAGATCAGACACATGCAGGGACTCTCGGGCCACTTCCTGGTGGGGCTGTCTGGGGTGTGTTTAGGACAGGTAGGTGTTGATGAGGTAGGAGGGAGGGAATGACGTTTTGGGGCAAAGGAAGCAGCCTGGGCTGAGGCCCAGAGGCAGGAGGTGGCTGACTTGATGGGGGCACTGCCAGCCCATTTTGGCTGGAGCCAAGGCTGCAGGGAGAGGAGCCCCAGCAGACCCTGGGGATTGGAGTTGGAGGTGTGACGTCCTGTGAGCTGTGCCTTTGAAGGGCCATCCTTGAAGCAGTTACCAGTAGTGTAATGGAAGACAAACAGAGACTTCGTGGTGTTGCAGTAGCCTGGAGAGAAAAGAGAAGGGCTGAGTGGTCCCAGGGCTAAGAGGAAGGGGTGGGTTTGGGAGACCTTGAAGGTACAGGCTCTGGGACTCCTGGTTCTTTGTCTACCAGAGGTGCTGCTCTGGGTTCAGGAGACAGCAGGATTTCGGGAATAGTTTGAGGTGTGTGGGACAAGGGGCCTCCATCCACAAAAGGGGGCAGACATGGGAGTGAAGATGTGGGGTCATTTCTGGATGAGGCAGAGGGTGACAGCACAGCAGGGAGGAGTCTTCCAGGGCAGGCAGGAGGAAGGGTGTGGGAAAGGAAGGCGGCGAGTCTGAGAGGAAAGAGCAGACCCAGCAGAGGGCCAGGGGTCGATGCCAGAGTGAGGCCCCTCAGCTGTTCTCTGCAGAGCCCTTGGGTGCCGTGGAGTGGGGTCTAGAGGGATGGGACGTCAGGGCCTGTGACACAAGTGTGTATCCTGAGAGGGCTGAGGCGGAACCCTCTTCATGTGCTGAGTGGAGGGAGCCAGGCCAGGGGATTGGAGATTGGGAGGGAGGCAGTGGCTCAGGCTGTCCTCAGATGTCAGCTGTGGGTTTTATCCTCATCAACTCTGCTCTGAACCAGTCCCCACGTGCATTCTGAGCAGCGCCGCCGCCGCCACGCTGCACAGCTGCTGCTTCAGCACATGTCATCCAGTTCTGGTGGTCTCTCTCGTTTCTGCCTTCCGGCAGGCCCTGGCTACTCCCTCCGTGCCTCCTAACTGCAGTTCTGCAGTGACTGCCAGTGCCGCTGGCTAGGGGGTGGGTCAGGTATCCTGGGGTCTGGTGTCTACCTTAGGCTGCACATTTGCTTGGGATTGTCTTGGTAGGAGCTGTGAGGGGCAGTTTTGCTGAGAGGGCGCTCTGTGAGAGAGAAGCCACACTGCAGAATGTCTTGAGAAAGGTGAAATAAGCAGTAGGTGGGCCCCGTGTAGCTTGTCCAGGTGCCAGAAGTGCAGTGGCCCAGGGGGCTGCTGTGGGAGGCCGTGTGGGCCTGTGCTTAAGTGGTTGTCACATGTTCACAGCAAGACAGATGACAACTTGTCCTGGTGTCTTCAGATACTCAGAACGCAGGAGTCATGAGAGTGGCTGTCTTTGAGACCTGCGTGGCCAGCACTCTAGAGGTGGGACCGACCCCACGCGGTTCTCGGGTTCTGGTTTGTTTCTGGGACACAGCTCTTGAAAGCCCCCTCCAGTGTTTTAAATAAATGGGAGACCTTGCCAGCCTGCTTATGTATAAGATCCCTTTTACATGGAGGGTGTTCCCTTTTCTTTCAGAGCCCAATGACGAAAGTGGAGCTAACGTGGATGCGTCCAAAATGTGGCGCGATGACCGGGAGCAGTTCTATAAGATTGCCAAGCAGATCGTCCAGAAGTCTCTGGGACTGTGAGACCGGGCCTCGCACAGGCGCACACACACCGCCAAGCAGCTCAGCATTCTCCCCCGAGCACTTAGTGACAGGGATACTCTGTGCTGGTACCAAACAAGGCAGACTTGCAAGAACCACAGCGTCTTTTTTTTTTTTTCAAACCTTTCCCACTTCAAACAGGCTTCTCTTCTGAAATGATGACTTAATGTCGAATATTGACAGCTTACTGCAGTTTTACAGTATTCCTCACAAAGGGCTTCAGGTAGATTATCAGAGCTGTCAGCACTACCTCTCCCCGCTGAAACCAGCGGTTCATGGCTTCCTGTGGATTCCCTCCATCCCTGGAGTGTTGAGGGGGTTGTACCTGCCAGACTTCCAGGGCACGATGGAATACCCAGAACGCTCCTTCTGAAGAAATGGGGCCCTGTAGCTGCAGCACAGGGGAAGGGCCCGGCACCCTTTCTGGGTCCCTCCTGGTTCCCTGTGGGCCCCATGAGAAGTCCATTACCTCCTTTCTTCCTCCATATTTTACAGGCAGATGCTTTTCTTATAATCTAATTACATCTTTTTCATTTGTTATGTATTACAAACCATCACACTTAGAAATACTTCCAGGAAATGCTTTTTTAAAGTGTGAATTAATAAGAAATGGGGTAGATAGAAATTTATCACTGATTGGCCAGGCGCGGTGGTTCATGCCTGTAATCCCAGCACTTTGGGAGGCCAAGGCAGGTAGATCACAAGGTCAGGAGATTGAGACCATCCTGGCTAATACAGTGAAACCCCATGTCTACTAAAATTACAAAAAATTAGCTGGGCGTGGTGGTGCACGCCTGTAGTTTCAGCTACTCAGGAGGCTGAGGCAGGAGAATCTCTTGAACCTGGGAGGCAGAGGTAGCAGTGAGCTGAGGTCCTGCCACTGCACTCCAGCCTGGGCAACAGAGCGAGACTCAGTCTCAAAAAAGAAAAAAGAAAAAAGAAATTTATTGCTGATCACAAGGACAGACAGTTTTTTCCCGACCATACTCATCAAAGATTTACATTTGTATATTAGTAACTAGTGCATTACTAGAGCAGGTGCAGGTGAGGTCTTTAAAGTTTCAATGGAAGTTTCTTCTGGATCTACGGAAATTTTTTTTTTCCAATCTAAAAACTGGAAATTCTAGGGTTTTTGTACATTTTGGATGCACTGGGAATTTATTAGCACAAAATCATTCTTTGCAACTCTAAAGTCAGAAGGGACTGTAGCTCAGAGCACAGAGGAGTGCCTTATCCCCACACTTGACTGGGCTGTGGAGGTGGGCATGTGGGCCCCTGGGCCCAGGCTAGGGACAGAGCCCTTATTTTATGACTTAGGATTTTGATGTGATTCCCATGTTCTCTAACAGGGCCAGCTGAGCAGCACAGGCCAGGAGGCCACTGTGTAAGCAATAACAGATCTGCCACATGCAGAAGCAAATATTAGGCCTGTTGCACACAGGCGGCATTTAAATAGGAATTTCTATTTTTGAAATAAGGGATGGTCTGTGAGGCATACAGTAGATTTGATGTGATCCTTTTCTCCCTCCCTTCCATAATGGATCGTGGTCTGTGTGACTGAACCCACACAGAGTGTCATGGGTGACAGTTTCTGGTTGAAGTAGCTCCACGTTGGGCTTCTGTGGACAGCAGATTCTTTTCCTTCTCACAAGGGACTCATTCAAAATTTGGAGGCTGGGTGCCGTGGCTCACGCCTGCAACCCCAGCACTTTGGGAGACTGAGGCGGGCGGATCATGAGGTCAGGAGATCGAGACCATCCTGGCTAATGGTGAAACCTTGTCTCCACTAAAAATACAAAAACTTAGCCGGGTATGGTGTCGGGCACCTGTAGTCCCAGCTACTCCGGAGACCGAGACAGGAGAATGGCGTGAACCCAGAGGCGGAGCTTGCAGTGAGCTGAGATCGCGCCACTGCACTCCAGCCTGGGCGACAGAGTGAGACTCCGTCTCCAAAAAAAAAAAAAAAAATGGAACGCAGGGCAAGAACTCGTATTTGGAAGGAGATGGGGGAAAGGAGCGGGGTATTGTACCTAAGTAGTATTCTCAGGCAAATGAGATGGAGCCCTCTCTGTAAAGAAGAGTCATTTGTGCAAGTAGACGGGGTCTGTGGGTGCAGGCCCTGGAGGGGCACACAGTTGCGTGGAGGCTTCTGTGAGATCGGGAGAGGGAGGCAGTCTCTTGACAAAATAAAGTATTTTTATTCATTTGTGTTTATTAAATGAAAAAACAATGCCATGGTGTCCCTGTTGTGTGGTGGAACCTAATCACTCTGTTGAAATAAAGTTCTGTGTTTTCCCTGCCCTGCAGTGTGTGTCCCTTTGTCGTATTGTCAGAGGAGCCTGTGGCCACTGCCCCCAGGGAGCACACCAGGTCATCCCAGCTGGGATTCCTCACGGCGGGGGCTTTTCTGCAGACTTGGGTTAGCTCTGGCACGTTTTCTTCTCTGTTTCTGATCTCCCTTCCGTCATTCTGTGGTCTTTCTCTGGAATTCTCAGGTTAGTTGGGGTCTGTGAGACGGATGTGTTCACTAACCTATAAATGACATTTTAGCTTTTTCTGCCATCGTGTGAGTGGCGCATTTGACCACTAGAAGCCAGCAGGCTGTTCCGACCGCCCTTCCCTCCTGCAGTTGTGTAGAAGCACAGCTCCCTGTCATCACTCCTCTGTGGTCCTCTGTGGTCACAGTCGGTTGCGATGAGACCTGCATCTGCATCTTGTTACTTAGCATGTCAGTAAAGAGGCAGATTCCTGTGTCAGTGATTTGCTGTTTCTGTTTTGGTAGTTGGTGGTCAGCTTTCCTTTGTAATCCTGTGAGGCAGGGTCCCCAGGCTTCCCCAGGTGTTGGCGCCTCGTTCCCTGGGCTGGTTCCCAGGCTGCTCCTGGTGGGGTGCACTGGGCGAGTGCCTCAGCACAGGCCCCCAGGCATGTCTGTTCTGCCCTTTGCCCAGTGTTCTCACTAAGCATACTTTTTAATGACTAAGAACTCTAATGTGATACTGAGTTGGGGTCCCCAAGACCACCCAGGGCGGTGATTCTCCAGGAGGACACAGGCCACGCAGGTCGTGGTACCCATGGCTGTGATTTCCCACAGAGAGGACACTGAGCAAAATCGGCCAAGGGAAAGGCTCCTGGGGCCGAGTCCAGAGGCACCAGGCTCAGGTTTGGAGGCCTCTCCTGGGGTGGGGGTCACGCAGTACGCGCCTCACTCCCCTGCAAGCAGCTGGGACGCCGCGCATGCGATGTTGGGGATGCCCTGCCTGGTGATGTACCCGGGGACTGGTCACGTGAGCAGCTTCTGCCTGGGCTGTGCTACAATTCCAGACTCTCAGCAGGGATGTGGGTGTTCTGCCTAAACCACCTTGTACAAACAGCACAGGCCCAGCGAGGCGGGGCTCGGGGAGCCCCTCGGAAGTCCCAGTTCCCAGACGCCAGCCAAGGGCCAGCCCGGCCAGCGGGCCTCAGGACGGCCGTCCCCACCCACTGTATGGACCCTTTCTGCACAGATAGCCTTAGGGGTTGATAGTGATTTTTACCATTTCATTTGCTCTGTGTTTCTGGGTTTTGTCTGCTGGCGCTGGTTTGCCACAGTTGTTTGCCTGTCTGGCTGAGTGCCGTCCTTGATTTTCCCATGCGCCTGTCTGCTTCCTGGGATGGGGAGGGCTGCTGGGGTGGCCAGGGAAGCTCTAGGGTCTCATCTTCTGGGTGTTGGGGCTTTTCACCCTTTCTGGGGGTTAGCGGCCCCAGTTCACTGTTGGGGCCACAGCAGGGGTGGCGTCCACAGCTCTGACTCTCACTTCCAGGATTGTTGCACCTGCTGGGGCTTCTCCAGTCCAGTCTCTGTGTAGATGAGGTTGCTAATTTTTCAGAGGAGTGCTGTTCTGTATCAGTTTCTTCATAGGATACAGAACTGCTCCAGCTGCACAGAAAGGCACCCCAGGGCAGCCCCAGCTTCCCTCCCTTGGGCGTGCCCTGCACCATGGCCCCCTGAGCTGACAAGGTTTCTGCAGGCTGGAATTTGTGCTGGAGACGAGGGCCCTGGGGATGCTACCTGGACACAAGGAGGGGACAGGAAACAGGTACAAAGATTCGGGGCTGCCAAGGGGCAGTGAACACACTAAGGACAGGTGGATTCTGGAAATCCTGCCCTGGAGGGGACCGTGGGGCCGGTTGGGGTGGGGGCAGGAGTTGGAGAGGGGCTGTGGACAGTGCCAACCCCTCTGGGTGTTGGCCTGGGGCCTGGACCCTGGGCTGTCGGGGGCACCCTGGGAGGAGGTCTTGTGCTGATGTGGGGTGGTGGCCCCATCTGGGAGGCAGTGCTGTTGGGCCCAGCTCCTGGCTGAGCCCTGTGGAAGCTGGAGGTGTTCAGCTCCTCAGATCTGTCCAGGTTGTGCCCCGTTGTCATGAGAGCCTGGCTTTGTTGAGGGGACAAAGCAATGTGAACCTCCCTGCAGAGGCAGGAAACACCAGCTTCCTCCCCCAAACCCCAGCACCACTCAGCCAGCCATAGCCTGCACCCCCTGCCCGTCCCAGACACACCTTCCAGGCCTCAACACCCACCGAACCCACCCAGTGTGCAGTGCCAACTGTCTGGTGCCCCCGAGGCAGCTGGCACATGCCCTTCGTCATCCCCTGGCGAACAGCTGTAACTCCAGCCCTTGGCCTCACCCCGTTGAATGTCCAGCCCTGCCCTCTGCTGGGTGGGTGCACCGGTTCGGGGATTCTGTAGGAGCATCAGGGAGATGGGGCTCTCCACCTTTGTGCCCGTCCGGTGCCCCCGTTCCCATGCCTGGACTGTGAGTGCTGCTGGCTGTGACCTGACCTCCAGGGCCCGAGCTCTGACACCAGAAGTTGGCAAGTCCTCACACGTCCGGGCATCTTCCCCTCTGAAGGCTTCCCTGTGAACCCAGCCATGAGATGTCCGAAGACGTGCTCTGAGGAGTTGAGGTGGGGGAGGTGAGGTCATTTGCCACAGCCCCAGCCAAGAAATGGTCCTCGCCATGCCCCGATGCATCACTGAATCTGCAAAGCCCCCCACCCTCCAGGACTGTGGCCCCTCTGCCTCCATGGGGTGCGGTTGGTGGCATGAGGCCCACTGCACCCTCGTATGCAGTGTCCACCCAGACCCACGGGCCTGCTGGGCAGCCTCCACTGCTCCACCTTCCCCCGCTTCAGATGCTGGCGTTTGCGACACAGCCACCTCACACCTCTTCTCGCACCCTGGTCTGGTCCTCCAAGTCCCCCCACCATCAGGTTCATTAGCCCACCTGCTGCACTTGGCAAAGCCTCACCTTCCACTCGGGGCCAGGAGACACCAGGGCCTGGCCCTCAGCACCCTCCCTTACATGCCCGGAAGTTCCTCTGTCCACCAGCTCAGCGGGGAAGAGCCCTGCACGCCCCAGCCACTTTCCTTCTGCTGCAGACTCCAGATTTTCCTCCCCCTGCAGTGGCCACGCATGTTGTGCACCTCCCACAAGTGTGGCCCTGCAGCCGCCTGCGGCCCTGCCCCCAGCTGGGTGGTGCACTGGTCATGTGACTCACTCCCCTACATCCTTATCAGAACTCCCCGGGGGCTGGGGTGAAGATCGGCCAGCCTGGTAGTTGGCAGTGCTGTTGCTCTAAGTTGCTTGTCATAGGGATAACAAGAATGCATACTGTAGCTTTCTTTTGCCATCGCTTTCTTTTTTGAGTACAATTTCACGAGAGGCTAGGATGGCAAAGTGAAAGGAACTGGTTTTTCAGGTGTGTAGGCACAGAGCATTCAGCCCCATCTCTGTGGTCGGGAGACGACACAGGGCTCTATCCCCGGTTTAGGCTTTGCAGTGGCACCCTGTCGTGTGACTGTGGGTGGGGCTAGGCGCCGTCGTGTGGGGGCCACAGACCTGAAAGCTGCTTATGGCATTGCCAGGACTGTTGTCTGGGGCTCGCCGAATAGGCATGGGCAGAGTTGGTGTGGGGTGGTGGTGGCGGGGAGGGTCGGAAGGAGGGCAGGGTATGTTCTGTGGTTCTGCCCTGTGGGCAGAGGCTGACATGGGGCAGCCCCACTGCTGCCTGGTCAGTGGCTGTGGGTGAGCTGTGGGCCTGGCAGTTGAAGGTGGCTCTGGCCAGCCTGCTGGGGCTTGGCCTTCCTCAGACCCCAGCAGCTGTATGACCTGGGCTAGCTAGGGAAGCTGTCTAGGTCTTTGTTTTCTGGTCTGGGAATGGGTTTGATGGCAGTCACACCCCAGCCCTAAGTGGTGGTGAGGATTAAAGAGCATGTGTGCAAAGCACAGAGAACATGGAGTAGCTCGGGAGATAGCATCCCTCCCTGTTGTGGGCGTGTCCAGGAGGCTGCCCCCGCCCGCCTCTCAGGGCAGGGTCTCCTGTCTTGGTCCCTCCCAGTCCAGCGCATGTCTGAGCTGTGGCCAGGACATCTTGTCCTCAGCTGTGCCCCTTGCCCGGTCAGCCCTTCAGGTGGCAGTGGGCACGTGTGCCAGGAGGGAAGGGGGCATCATCCTCACAAGGGTGACATGGGGCCACCTCCAGGGCACAGCCACGGGGCCACCTGAGACTTGGCAGCAGTCAGCAACATGGCTCCTGGATGCCTTCCCACCCAGGCCTGTCCGAAAGAGAGCTCCTCCAACGTGGGGTGGAGGGAGCCCCACCCTGCATGGCATCCCTCCAGGAGGTCACCCACTGAGAGGCCTGGGCCTAGCTGCTCACCCTCCCACTGCAGGGCCAGGTCCCTCCCAGGCAGCCACCATCTCGGATCCTCAACATTACAGTCTGAGTCTGAAGAGAACTTTCAGATCAGAGCACGAGTTCAATGGGCCTGGGGCGGCATGTGCTGGGTGTGTGGGTGCCCCGGGTGTGCCAGGTGTCCTGGGTGCCCCAATTGTACCGGTTGTGCTGGATGCCCGGGTATGCTGGGTGCCCTGGGTGTTAGGTGCCCCAGGAGTGCAGGGTGTCCTGGGTGTGCTGGATGCCCCAGGTGTGTAGGTGCCCCGGGTGTGCTGGGTGCCTGGGTGTGTGAGTGTCCCGGGTGTGCCAGGTGTCCCGGGTGTGCTGGATGCCCGGGTGTGCCGGGTGCCCGGGTGTCCCGGGTGTGCTGGATGCCCGGGTGTGCTGGGTGCCCGTGTAGGTGCCCCGGGTGTGCTGGGTGCTCGGGTGTGCTGGGTGCCCAGGTGTGCAGGTGCCCTGGGTGTGTAGGTGCCCCGGCTGGGTGTGTAGGTGCCCTGGGTGTGCTGGGTGCCTGGGTGTGCCGGGTGTCCCAGGTGTGCCAGGTGTCCCGGGTGTGCTGGATGCCCGGGTGTGCTGGTGCCCTGGGTGTGTAGGGTGCCCCGGGTGTGCTGGGTGCCCCGGGTGTGCTGGGTGTCCCGGGTGTGCTGGGTGCCTGGGTGTGCTGGGTGTGCTGGGTGCCTGGGTGTGCAGGGTGCCTGGTTGTGTAGGTGCCCTGGGTGTGCTGGGTGTCCCGGGTGTGCTGGGTGCCCAGGTGTGCTGGGTGCCCGGGCGTGTAGGTGTCCCGGGTGTGCTGGGTGTGCTGGGTACCCCAGGTGTGCTGGGTGCCTGTCCCTTGGACATCCCATGACAGGCACATCCCTGCTGGGCAGGGAGCACGTTGGACACCTGCCATGGCCCCAGCCTCTGTGCGCGGCACTCCTGTTTGCTCAGGGCTGGTGGAGGAGCAGCGGGAAACCAGAGGAGTTCTCAGGTTGTGTGTGTGTGTGGGGCTTTCTGGCAGAGGACTGTCTCATGTTGGAACCAATTCAGATGGAAACAAACGTGGAAGGTTGTCCTTTGCTAATGGATCTTTGAAATCCTGGATAATATACTAAATGAGTTGGAACCACATGAAACATTTGCAGCTTAAGGGCAGAAGAGACTTGAGGATTCTCACGGGTTTCTCCTGCTGGACTGGTTCCCAGCTGAAGGAGCTCCTGAAGCAGAGGACGGGGCTGCAGCACGATCCCAAATGTCCCGGGGGCAGCCGATCCCACCCAGACCTCAGGTTCCACGTCACCGAGCATGTGTGTGTGTGCACACGTGTATGAGAGTGTGTGTGCCTGTGTGTGCCTTTGGAGCAGTTGCAGCAAAACATTTGGCCTGCTCTTTTGTGAAGTTCCGTCTCTCTGTCTCTGTCTCTCCATCTGTCTCTGTCTCTTCCCTCGCACCTGGGATGCTCCGCAGGTGTCCTGTCGTGTCAGCCCTGACCTGCTATGGAGGGTGGAGCCCGGGGGCAGTGAGGCCAGCGGCTCGTGGGCTCCAGGGGCGTACATGGTAGAGATAGCCCCAGAGCAGCCCTGCTGGCAGCCAGCGTTGGAGCACACCCTTCTCTCCTCCCACGGGGGCTGCAGAGAGGTGGACGTGGCAAGAACCTGATCCCTGGAACTGATGGGGACATGGGCAAGACAAACACGTGCCCTTAGCTGGCCACTCCTGGGCCTGCCTCAAAGACCCCAGGGCTGGGTGGAGCTGGGTTGCCATCTGGGCCTGGGAGCTGTGTCCCTGGATGGAAGAGAGGTTGGCTCCTCATCCTGCCCCCACCAGCCACGTAACCCTCCTTGATGACGTGGGGTCCTGAGAGTCTGTGTCTGGTGGCTCTGACGAGACTGAATTAGCTACCTAGCAAGGGTACCTAGCGAGCCTGGCTGTGGCAGCCCTTCCTGGTTGAAGTTGGCCGTTGCGGCACGGCCAAGGTCGACTCTTAGCACACTGGGAGCTGGATAGAGAGCTGCAGCCCCGGGCTTCCTGGCCAGAGGTCCTGGAATCAGCTTGCCAATGCCTGTCCATTCCAGCTGCTTCCAGCAAGAAACGTGAAAACGTAACTTCCAGTTGAGTGTGATCTCTAACCCAGTCACCTTCTGTGTTTGTCACAGGGGTTCCTAACAAGGGGCTGCCTGGCCTCCTGGGCACACTGGGCAGCATCTGCAGACCTTTCTGGTTGTCACAGCGGGGGGCGGTGTGCTGTCGGCCTCCAGCGGGTAGAGGCTGGGGTGCTGGTCAGTGGGCCTCCAAACAGGGACCCAACCCCGGAACTCAGTTGGACCGAGTCAGCCTAACCTTCCATTGGGCTGCTTCTGTTTGAGAACCCAGGGCCGGGGTTTGCCCTGGACAACGATGTGGGTGGTGACAGGGAAGGAGAGGAGGGCAGAGCCCGTGACACGCCAAACACCAGGTGCTGGAGGGCAGTGGGGTGGGGAATGGACCAGGGAGCTAGCCGGCCACGCCCCTGCACCACCCTCGCGTGCCAGACCCCCACACCTGCGCACCCACACAGCGCCACGCCCACACACGCCCAGGCACACAGCCACTCACATGTGCTCACACATACACACACACCCTTTGCCCTCTGTTCTTCAGAATGCACCGTTTCTATTCACCCATCTTCAAGGCCACTGACTCTTCCGCCATCTCCATTCTGCTATGCGCCCATGGGGTAAAGTTTGTATTTCGTGTGTTGTGTTTTTTAGTTCTACAGTCTTTGTGTAGGTCTGTTTCCTGCTCTCCGTTTCTCTGTTGGGAACACCTGTCTCCTCACGCAGCCCAGGTGTGCTCACCTTCGCCTCCAGAGGACGCTACCGGAACTGCCTTAGAGCCTCATCTGATGGTTCCAGCCTCGGCCGCGTCTTGGGGTTGGCATCTGTTGATTATCTTTTCCTCGGGAATTGTAATTTTTAAATTCACTATATGTTGAGTAATTTTATGTGAGTATTTTGAATGTTATGTTTCCAGACTCTGGTGGTAGCGGCAGAGCTCTCGGGAGCTTTTCTGTGCAGCATGGAACTTTTCTCTGCGTGTGCGGCTTTGGGGAGCCAAGAACTTTCGCTGGTCCATGCCTGAGTGAGAGGCCTTGCCCAGCCCTCTTCCCAGGAGCTCCAGGGCCCCTTCCCCACCGTCTCTGGCTGGAATCTGGAATGCTCTGAGAATGTCTCCCCTGCCCCGTGCAGCTCAGCACAGCTGGAGCCGCTTCAGAACAAGGCAGTGAGGAGCATGGAGGGAAAAGCAATGTAACTGTTCGTGGCAGATGGCCTGGACTCTCCCCTTCTCCAGAAGACAACTGTTGCTCCTGGTCCCCTTGGCGCTTGAGAACTGGTGGGTCCACCTGAGTTGGTCCGAGTTTGGTTTTACCCTTTGTTGGGTGGGGTGGGATCTGAGAAATGTCACAAGGGCCTCCCAAGTCTCTGTACCTGAGTGGGACTCCGTGTCCACCCTCCGTCTCCCCTGTGGCTCCTGCCAGGGCTTGTCTTTAGGCATGGCCAGCGTCTAGGGTAGACCTTACTTGAGGGCGTCTTCCTCACTTCTCAGTTGTGGCCTTTCTAGTTTCTCGGCTGGATGCCCAGGGGATCTCAGAGGGACTCGAGGGCTCTTTCCATGCTGGCCTGGCCAGAGCTCCGTGTCCCCAGCACCCTCCACTTCTTGTCTGTTCCCCCCGCAGCCCAAGGCAGCTTCTCTGTCGGTTGCCACCTGCTCCCTCTGGGCAAATGCAGCAGCACCCAGCTGAGGCCTTGGGGCTCCATGAATTTTAGGCCCCACCTCTGTGCACTCCTGCTTCCGTCTCCAGCTCCTAGGCTCGGGGGCCCTGCCAGGCTCTGCCTGGAGTCTAGCCTCTGTGCCTGGGCACAAATTGCCCTGGGAAGGCAGCTGTGGCACCTGCAGTGTGTCCTTCCCCCTGGATCACAGCCTTCACCCACCCGCGCCTGTAGACAGGTGCCTGTGCGTTCCGTCCAGTGTTTGACTATTTAAGGCAGACGTGCTAGTCCAGGACTAGGCCCCCATTCTAGTCAGCAGCAGAACCTTGAGGGAATTCACACCTTTATTTTGTATTGATTCCCTTGTTAGAGCCAATATGTGTCACTTTTTTAATTTGAAAATCATGAAATAGCGATGGGAATGTTGGTAAAATCTGTGGCCTGCCTTTTGCAGGTACAACTCTGCCCGACTGCTCAGACCGACCGCTCTCGCTCAGCACTCTGAGGGGCAGGAGTGGGTGCAGCCAAATCTTCTGCTGCGTTTTCTCCTGAAGTCTGCTGCAGGGAGAGAGTGAGGGCCACACACCTGCAGGGAGGGGACGCAAGCAAACATAAGTTCAGTTTTGACGCCTGTTCATCACCCTTTAAAGAGAGCATTCAGAGCTTACGTGATACTCATTTTGGCTTTAGTCATTGGGCGTCTGAGCCCACACTCGGCGTTTGGAGGCCTGGTTTGGAGATTCCGACAGACCTTGGCTAAGGTCCATCCAAAGAAGCAGGAAAGGCCAGAAGCCCCATCTCAGAGAGGCCGCTGCCCATCAGTGTCGGTGCCCTGAGCTGGCCTTGGGGGGGTTGTCAGTGGGCTCTGTGCAAGGACACCAACCACTGCCATGAGGGCAAATCCCTCTGGGCAGGGATGGTCATCTGGCAACACCGCTGGCCTGGTGTCCATGGGGAGAAGAGGGGCCACAGGGCAGCAGGGGCCGCTCAGCTCCAGGCTCTTTCTGGGTTGTGGCTCACAGGGGGCCGGCAGGAGGGCATGCTGGCCTGGTGGCCGGGCCCTCCCACTGTGGTGGGGTTTGCTATGTGCCCATCCGGAGCCCTCTGTAGGGGTGGAGCAGTCCCTCGCTTCCATGGCTGTGGGAGCTGGAGAGGCCTACCAGCCGCTGTCAGCCAGAGTGGCCAGCTGATTGGAGAGCGTGGCCCCGAGGTGGGGCTTCGGCCTCAGCAGGCTCAGGGAAGGCTGGAGCCTCAGCAGAGGGAGCCAGGTCAGGGTGGGGAGGGCTCAGGGCAGCAGCTCGTTCTGGAATGAGGGTGGAGCTTTGGAGCTTAGGGAGAGGCAGGGGCTCCTAAGCTGGCCTGGTGGGGCTGTGCCTGGGCGTGGGGGATGTGAGGGAGGCGTGGCACGGCTCTGAGGGACCCTGCAGCCCGGGATCCAGACTGACCTTCGGGAATGTTCACTTGTGCTGTTGTGTGGGAAAGGATGGAGTCGAGGAAGGAGGAGACTGTGGCGGGAGCCCAGGGGCCAGCTGGTGACAGTGAGGAGGGGCCGCCCCAGGTATCACAAGGGGCCCCACATTCACGAGGGACCACAGGGACACACAGTTCCAGGGGAGGATGAGGGGCTGCAGGACCTGGGGGCAAACAGGCTCTGCACGCACACACGTGTGCACCACGAACTGCCCAGGGCGCCAGTGTGCAAGCCCTGGACAGGTGACGCCTGATGTTCCTCCACCTGGGCTCGTCCCACTCCTGGGGCGCCTGCCACGGGGCAGATACCTCCAGCCTGCACGGCCCTGGGCGGCTGGCAGCAGGCCCTTGAGACAGCGCTCACTTGCCCGCGCTCAGTGTGTGTGGACCGCCTCTGGTATTACCATGTGCCCTCCAGACAATGATTACAAAGTAATTAACCTAAATTTAGCCTGTTTGTCATAAATAAATTAGCCACCTGAATCATCTGATTTGCCAGCCTACACAGGCTTGGCTACCAGGTGAGTGTCCCTGCAGGGGGAGCTGGGGTCCCTGCAGCCCCCCGTATCAGGCTGCTGCTGGCATGTCCACCTGCAGGTGGTAGAGGAGGTCACCCGTGGGTGCCGGCTCACACCCCAGCTGGGCCTTGGTGGCTGAGGGTGTCGCTCATTGTGCCTGGAGCTTCGCACTGGCAGAGAGTGCAGCCTGAGGGGTTTGCCTCGGACACTGGCTGGCCCCTTCCACCAATCCCTGAGGGCTGAGTGGGTGGCATTGGGGGAAGACCCCGCAGGCCAGGGAGGTGGCACCCTTTGGCTGCAGGACCATGCTGGGCCTCAGGAACTGGCCCTGGGGGTTTGTGGACCACATGGGGCTGCTTGTGGCCGCTCATGCGGCAAATACCTGTGGCCTGCGTATGGTTTTGTCGGGGTCCCGGCTGGGGATGTGTTTCTGTTAGTCAGAGTGGGCCTGGCTTATGCTGCAGAAGCAAATGGTCCCCAAATCCTAGGGCTTGAGGTAAGTTTGCTTCTCTCGTTCATTACCAACCAGTCTAGTGAGATCTTCAGAGGGGCTCTGTTCCACAGAGTCACTCAGGGACCCAGGCTGGTGGGGCTTCTGCCACTGCCTTGTGGCAGTTCTAGGAAGGGAGTCCAGCCCCCCAGACAGTGGGGCCTTCCCTCTGTGTGCCCAGTCCATTCTGAGCCAGGCATGCCTTGGAGGTGTGTTCCCCCCGAGACCATTTGCTTTTGCTTCTGCTGGGGGCTTAGGGGAACGTCGGCCAAGCTCCTCTTTAAACTACCTCCACTGATGCTTTCATATTTCACCCAGCCTTGTGCTGGTTTTCAGCATTCAGGGACTTTGGGGTTCCGTCTCCACATCTCTTGTGACCCCCCCACCCCCCAGCTCTCTACTGTGCGGTCTCCTCCACACCTGTCGTGACCCGCCACCCCCACCCCCACCCCCCAGCTCTCTGCTGTGCGGTCTCCTCTTTGGCAGCCCCTCCTCAGCTGCCTCTTCCACCTGGGCTCTCTGGGATTCCAACTGGGCATCTGCTTTCCAGCACTTGCCTCCCTCCACAGTCTCCTCATGGTTTTCTTGAAAACGTCAGTGCACGCCCTCCCTACCCTCCCTGTCCCAAACCGTCTGAGTGGTCCAGTCATTGTGGCTGGAGCTCCAGTCACCAGCCCCAGCTGCCCCATCAGGCCCCAGGGTCCCCGTGTCTTCCCCATCAGGCCCTGCCTGAACACATGGCCCCATGTCCTGGTGATTCTCAAACTACCCGACCTGCGTTCTAGGTTGTTCTCACCTGGACCGTGGCAGTGGCCTCTCCTTAAATAGACAAAACACTGAAAAAAAGCCTTTTAATTTTCAGTGAAAAATCAATTTATGATCATTTTGGAGAAATTAGAAAAGAAAGGTTAGCAAAAAGCTGGAGCTAAAATATATCCATGGTCCGGATCAGCACTGCTGCTAATTGCTTCTTGGTGCCCTGGTCTTGTGCCCTGTCTTTGGGTATTTTAATACCCGGCACAGGGCTCTGTACCAGGATGCTGGGGATGGCAGAGATGGCGAGGGTGGGCCTGGTCAGAAGCAAGTGGGAGCCTTTTCATGCTGCCTGCTGGTGTCTCCGGCGCCAAGATGGGGCCCTGATGGGCTATAGTGACCGACTTCAGGGCACAGACGGCATTCAGCCCTGCACGTCTCCTGATCCCAGACTCACGGCCTTTCTCAGCCCCTACGCACATTCCCTCCAGTTGGCATTCAGGCGTCTGAGTGGCCCCCCACTTCAGAGCCACCTCAGAGGCCCTATCAGTCTTCCCTGTGGTAGTCAGGTCTTTTCTACCATGAAAACCATTGCAAACACTATCTTTGTTCATATTCTTGACTGTGTCCTTAAGATGGCTGGACAGCTGTTGAGGGGAGCAGGGCAGCAGCGGCCCCATCGCATGCTTAGACAAGTGTTGCAGGCCGAAAGAGTGAGGGTTGTGATCAGCTCAGTATACCACTGGAGGCTATATGAGTAAACAGCAAACTGTTCTCATAAATGCAGAATGTTGGCAAACTGACAAACTGCGTCTGCTGCCCCGAAGAAATGCTGAGGGCAGTTACGCCTCAAGCTCAGTGTTTCTTGTGATTAGGCACATCTGAAGCCTGTGAGCAATAATGTGAACGTGTGATCAGTCAAGCAGCTGAGTGATCGTTACCTCCTCCCTGCTCTTTCTACCTAATAAATATGAAGGGCTGTAGAAGCTCGGGGCAGTGGCCCTTGCTCACTAGAAGCAGGGAGCCCTCTTCTTCCCCGGACCCCTTCTTTAAAACCGTTCAAGTTTTCATTTCTGTGTTTGTCCTCCTTCGTTCAGTCCCGTGTTAACTGTGGTAACCATGGCAAACCGCAGCAGACAAGTCTCAAGAGAAACGTTTGTCCATGGGGTTCGATGTGGGGTCTGGTGGCCCTGCAAAGCAGATCTGGGGCCCTTTGGGTCCTGCCTGGTGTCCAGACCTCCCTGCTGCTCCAGCATGCTTTGGTGCTGTAGCCATTGGCCTTCTAGAACCTTCCCACATTCCTGAACTTCAGTAGTAGTGCCCTCCCTCTTCTCCATCACTCCAGTTCTGTTCATTCTTAAATTTTTTTGTGGGTGTGAGACAGGGTCTCACTCTGTTGTCCAGGCTGGAGTGTGGTGGCATAATCACGGCTCACCTCAGCCTCAACCTCCCAGCCTCAGGGAGTCCTCCCTTCTCAGCCTCCCAAATAGCTGGGACTATAGGCATGCACCATCACACCTGACCAGTTTTTGTATTTTTTGTGGAGATGGGGTCTTGCTATGTTGCCTAGGCTGGTCTCAAGCTCTTGGGCTGAAGCGGTCCTCCTGCGTCGGCCTCCCAAAGTGCCGGGATGACAGGCGTGAGCCACTGTGCCCAGCCCTTAAATAAATTTTTCAAATTAAAAAGTAATTTGAATTTTTACGGGGCGAGGGGGTGGTCTCAGAGGGTCTCAAAGAAATTATTATGAAGAGGGTCAAGGTGGTATTCTTTTTTTTTTTTTTTTTTTTGAGACAGAGACTTGCTCTGTCACCCAAAGGACATTTAACCCATTATACAGAACAGTCCCCTATAAATGTTTGGGGAATGAGTGGTGCCCCCAGGTGGCAGGATATTGAAGTTTCTATTTTACCAACCCAGCTGCTGTACAAAGAATGGAGGTCACATCCAGGGGCATTTGCGTGGTGGGGGATTGTAGATTGGGAGTGGACCGGAAATGCCTCCCCTCTGTCTCCTGGCTTCCACAGCCACTGTGCAGCTTCCTGTGGCTCCTCTGAAGGAAAACTGCAGTTTTCTTTGGCTGCTGTAATGCTTTGACTTTAGTTTTCTGTAGTTTCACTATGATGAGTCTACTCTGTGTTTCTTTTTATCTATCCAGCTTGGATTTCTCTTGGTCTCTCAAATCTGCAGAATGATGCATTTTATCAGTTTTGGAAAATTGCCAGCTAGTCTCTGTTCAAATGTTCCTTTCCCCCCATTTCCTCTCCCCTTTCCTTCTGGGATTGGAGTTAAAAATATGTTGGAATAGTCCAGGGAGACTCATTTGGATCTTCCGACCTCCAGAACTGTATGACAATAAATTATGTTATTTTAAGCCTCTAAGTTTGTGGCAATTTGTTTGTAGTGTTTCAAACATGCAGATTCCACTTTTCATAATTTCTAGTTTCCTGCCAGAATTTCCAAGCTTGCCCAGATGTTTACATCTATGTCTAATCTGGAGTCTTTGAGGGTCTATTTTCTGTTGTTTTGGCCAGTTTTTGTTCATGTGGCTGTGTATCCTTGTATGCTTGGTCATCTTTATATTCTGGGCATTTTATTTGGAAACTTATTCATAAAAAATAATTTGAGGCCTGGGATAGTGTTATTTTCTTCCAGATAGGATTTTACAAATTGCTTCTGCTAGGTGCCTGCTGGCATCAGTATTTGGAGATTGCCTTAACATAATTTCTGGGCTTGATGTTTTCCTGGCCTGAATGCCTAGAAGCCAGGCTGCAGGCTGTGCAAGGGCTAACTTGTATTCTGCTCACCCTGGTCCTAGAGTGCAAACCTTCTGGGTCCTGGCATGAGGCAGAGGTGCTTCCCAGGTTACCCATCTTTTTTTTTTTTTTTTTTTTTTTTTTTTTTTTTTTTTGGGACCGAGCTCAGCCTGTTCACCCAGGCTGGAGTGCAGTGGCGCGATCTCGGCTCACTGCAAGCTCCACCTCCCGGGTTCACGCCATTCTCCTGCCTCAGCCTCTCCGAGTAGCTGGGACTACAGGCATCCGCCACCACGCCCGGCTAATTTTTTGTATATTTAGTAGAGACCGGGTTTCACCGTGTTAGCCAGGATGGTCTCGATCTCCTGACCTCGTCATCCGCCCGCCTCGGCCTCCCAAAGTGCTGGGATTACAGGCGTGAGCCACTGCGCCCAGCCTGGGGCACCCACCTTTGTTGGGCAGACCTCAGTTCCTGTTCTCCAGGTCATGGGCGACTCAGCTCAGCCACTTAGCTGCCTCCTGCAGGTTGTCAGATGCCTCCAGAGCAAAGCGGTTGCAAAGCCTGGGCCCATCTCTTGGCTTTCTGTCCTCTCTTGGGTCTTGGCTCAGGAGTGCTCACTGGCTTGTTACCTCTTTGATGATATTCACGAGATTTTAGACATATTTTTCGAGCTCTGGAAAGGTCTTCAGCATGAGGAGGGCACAGACGGCCTGGGCTGCTGCTGCACAGACTCAGGTGGGTCTCTTCACTTCACCTCTCTAGTTTATGGACTGCTACACTGTTTTAAGTCCAGAGCTTAGTTTTTCATATCAGAGCCATATGTAGACACTTTTTCCATGGTTACCTCCTGTGTGGAGGATTCTCCAGGAAGCTGTTCTGCTCATTGTGAACTGACTCCTCTGAGACGCTGCAACGATGAGAAATCAAGGATTGACTGAAACCGACCCTGAGCCCATGCATCCTGCGGCCAGAGCCACGGCCCCCTCTTCACTGAGGGCCTCGCACAGTGGCCTGGGGCTGGCGGAGAGCTGGGGCTCTGGCATCAGACAGTCCTGGAGCTGCCGCACGAGCTCCGTCGTGTGGGAGCAGCCGCCGTGCTTGTGGACACAGAGGCTGGTGCGTGGCAGGTGCTCTGCAAACAGCCCCGTGTTGTCCTCTTCATCAGCACCATCTCTCTCCCACGCTGCTGGACAGAACTGGGCCTCCCCCAGGAGCCTCTGAGGGTGGGTGCTTTGACACGGGATTCTACTACGAACACACGGCCCAGCCACAGACACGCAGAACAGGTAGCACGGACGGCGAAGATGTGTGATTTCTCTCAGGGTGCCGCACTTTCATCTTTTACAGGCACAGACGCACGTCGAGACCAGTTGTGGGCTGCCTCATTAGCAGTGCCACCCGACTGACATCTCCTCGTGTTTTACACTTGAAAACCTGGAGTCACACTCGGAATGAGTCCAGCTTCCTCCCCTTCAGCCACCTGGAGATGCAATCATTTCCTTTATCTGGCTAGATTCTATCTGCCCCATTCAAAGCCATGGGCCTTTCCCCACTTTTAATTACCTGTGGCAGGAGGTGACTCACGCAGCCTTGGAATCTAATGAGGCTATTGCTCTTGCTGGTTAGACAGGTACATTCACACACATGCACATACACGTGCACACACAGCACACATGCACACTCACATGCACACTCACATGCATACACGGTCACACGCGTTCATGGACATACATGCACTCTTGTGTGCACACACAGCTTGTGGGCCCCGGGCAGTGAGGCCAAGTGCAATGGCAGAGGCTCAGCACATGAAGCACTGGGCATTTCCTGGCTCCTGTTGCCAAAATCACATCTTTATGCAATAAGTTGTCAACAAATTGTTAAATGTTAGAAGTTTAAAAGTTCCCTTTTCCTTCCCCGGTCTTTCCCTTTGTCCCTCCCTCCCTCCCTCCCTTCCTCTCTCCCTCCCTCCCTCCCTTCCTCTCTCCCTTTGTCCCTCCCTCCCTCCCTTCCTTCCTCTCTCCCTTTGTCCCTCCCTCCCTCCCTTCCTTCCTCTCTCCCTTTGTCCCTCCCCCCCCCCTTCCTTCCTCTCTCCCTTTGTCCCTCCCTCCCTCCCTTCTTCCTCTCTCCCTTTCCCTCCCTCCCTCCCTTCCTTCCTCTCTCCCTTTGTCCCTCCCCCCTCCCCCCTTCCTTCCTCTCTCCCTTTGTCCCTCCCTCTCTCCCTTCCTTCCTCTCTCCCTTTGTCCCTCCTCTCTCCCTTCCTTCCTCTCTCCCTTTGTCCCTCCCTCCCTCCCTTCCTTCCTCTCTCCCTTTGTCCCTCCCTCCCTCCCTTCCTTCCTCTCTCCCTTTTGTCCCTCCCTCCCTCCCTTCCTCTCTCCCTTTGTCCCTCCCTCCCTCCCTTCCTTCCTCTCTCCCTTTGTCCCTCCCTCTCTCCCTTCCTTCCTCTCTCCCTCTCTTTCTCTCTACACTTATTTACTACCCATCAGGTGGCCGGCATATTGTGCTTGGTGCTAGGATAACAGTGGAGAAAACACTCGGCAGCTGTGGGCCTTGTGGATTTGGGGAGTTGGACGATACACAAGTGAAAATGGATGAAGGGAGCATCCAGTGCTCCAGGCGGTGAGGAGCGGCCCAGGGCGCCCGCCGTGAACCCACACAGCCCTGGGCGGGTGGGAGGGGGCTTCCCATCTGCAGTGGCTGTAAAGGGTCGTTCTGGGAGCATCACAGGCAAAGGCCGGGCTGAGCAGAGGGTGAGAGGTCCAGGAGCCAGCGGGCCGGGGCCTCCTGCAGAGGCCTCCCAGGCAGAGCTGGTGGGGAGAGGTCTGGTGCCGTGGGCTCCATCGGGCAACCTGGGGGTTTGGAGCTTACCCTCCTGCGAGGAGAGGCTGGAGGAGGTTGAGGAGCCACATGCTGGGACTCGGGTCTTCAAGGGGTCCCTCTTGCTGGTGAGTAGGGTTGAGGGAGGAGGAGGCTGGGAGGCCGGAGGCTTAAGTGGGGGCGGCGGCGCTATGGAGAGGGAGACAGCAGGTGCACTCAAGATGGATTCCGAGTGGAGTCCACAGGATGGGCCGATTGATCTGAGATGGATTCTGAGTGGAGTCCACAAGATGTGCTGATTAATCTGAGATGGGTTCGGAGTGGAATCCACAGGATGGGCCAATGGCTCGGAGGGGGCAGAGGGAGAAAGGACGAGGGCTTGCCAGTGGGACACTGGGCAGGGGGCGGCTGGAGCCATGGGGAGGACCAAGGGGCCGGGAACAGGTTTGGAGCCATGGATGTGGGGCCCTGTTTTGGATGTGGGGCCTGTGAGATGCTGCGGCGACACGCTTGTGTATTCGGCCACAGCACCCATTCTCCCTGATTTGGGTGGCGCTCCCTCCCCCACTCCTTTTGGGAATCTTTCCGTAGCAGTCACACGGGACATGGGGAGCGTGCGGCCGTTTCCTCAGCCACTGGGGTCCCACCTCCTGGCCTGTGAGCTGAGGGTCCCAGGGACAGAGCACACCCAGAAGCCTGTGCTCCTCCCGGGAGGCCCCATGGCTGTGAAGAGGCTGTGCCCCCGAGACGCCGTTTTGCAGAGCCCGGCCGGATGTTTTAGCGACACTGTGAGCCCGGAGCCGGTGGAGAGGCACTTGGGCGGGTTTCATTCTCAGCAGCACAGGGAGCCTGGCGCTGGGTCTCTGAAGGTTCACCCTGCGAGGTGCAGGAGCAGGCACAGGAGCTCCAGCGGCTGCAGGGAAGAGGTGCAAGCCCCAGCCAGCAGAGCCTCTGGAAGGGGTTAGGTCGCTGCGGGCGAGGGCCTGGGCGTAAATGCGGCATTCTCGGTTTCGATGCTCCCCTGTAACTGGCATCTGAAGTTTCCAGTGAATTCCAAGGGACGCCTCCTGCCAGGCTTTGCTCCCTTGGGGAACGTTCTCTGTAAGAGCCGAGGCCATCACAGTCTCTGCCTAACTCTGACAATTGTCACACTCACTAACCTGTGCCTTGTGAGCTTGGTTCAATTATCTAACACACACCTGGTGTTTAATTCCACCTTTTACAAAACTCCACCCAGCCACGGTGGATCAAGGAATTAAATTTGCTTTTAAAAAATACCCGTATTATTGGAACAGGAAACCAGCTAGTGATGTGTGTGCGGCTGTATACGCAACAGTGTCTGAGCGACTCTCATCACCTGGGCAGATGGAGTGCAGCCTGTGGAGGAAGCATGACTTTAGGGCACAGCACATTCACAGGCAGGAAGCGGGAATGGAGAGGCAGGGGGCCAGTGTGGAGCGTTCAGGTGTTGTTGACCTCTGCCAACACACAGAGGTGCAGGGGAACAGCCAGGCTGCTGCAAGCCTCATGGGGTTGCAGGGAGCCCCACATCCATAGCAAGCAGGCCGTCCGCCCCGGCACGCACCAGGCACGCACACGACACACACAGCAGGGACATTTGTTGGTTGGTTGGCTCAGCATGCACGGGCCTCGCTCAGCTTGCCGGAGCAGGGAGTAGCTGGGATTTGGCCAAGGGCTTCCGACCCCTGGGCAGGGGCTGGGCTGTGTACCCCATCCCTAGACACCACCACCGAGGACAGAGCGCCCAGCCTGAGGATGGTTTCATTCCTGGGGCAGGAGGACTCTGGGTGACTGGCGCTGCGGGATGCTGGCACCGGTGCGGGGAGGCCAGCCGCGTGGGGTGGGTGACTGGCGCTGCGGGGTGCCGGCGCTGTGGGGTGCCGGCCCGGTGCGGGGAGGCCAGCCGTGTGGGGTGCTGCCCTTGGGTGGCGGTGTTTCTCCTGGAAGCTCCTCACCAGTGGTGGGTGGGCACAGCGCGTGCTGCTGGAGGGGCCACAGGCCCTGTCCCAAGCTGGGGTCTCCTGGACCAGCCCAGGAGGAGTGAAATTTGAGTAACTGCAAGGAAAGGCCAAGAATTCTGCAGTCAGCTCACAGCCTTGGACGTGGCCCACAGGCAGGGACAGAGAGACCTCGCTGGCTTCAGAGGGTGTCAGGGACCTGGACCCTGGAAGCAAAGGTTAGGAGCAAGGAAGCAGCGCCGCCCCTCACACCCCACCTGGAGGCCTCGGTCGGCCCAGGGCGCCGACACGGAGCTGGCGAACAGACATCCTGGCTGGGGCCCCTTCATCAAAGCCTGTGTGCCTTGTCTGGAGACCCCCAGTGATGCTTTGCCCAGACAAGGAATCCAGGGCCACCCCCGGGAGGGGATCCGGCCTTCTCCTTGGGCTCCCTTGCCTCAGTCCTGGCCTCTCTCTGAACCTGCAGCTCACAGCCAGGTGAGGGCACAGAAATACTGCGAGGTCTGGAAAGAAGCCGGCCCCGGGTCTCTCCCGGCCTGCCTGGGCAGCCGCAGTGCTTGCGGCGGGAGCGCCCCCGAGGGTGTCTGTTCACCAGCTCCGTGCCGGCGCCCAGGCCCGACCGAGGCCTCCAGGTGGGGTGTGAGGGGTCGCGCTGCTTCCTTGCTTCCAGGGTCCTGGTCCCTGACACCCTCTGAAGCCGGCAAGGTCTCCCCGTCCCTGCCTGTGAGCCACATCTAAGGCCGTGAGCTGACTGCGGGATTCTTGGCCTTTCCTTGCAGTTACTCAAATCTCACTCTTTCTCGTCAACCTGGGCTTCATTCCCCTGCCTGCCACTGCCCCTCCTCATCCACTGCCCCCACTTTCCAAATGCCTTACGGTGCTAGTCTCAGTGTGGCTGAATTTCTCCCTGAAGCCCCAGCGCTGGTTCCCAGTCCTTAGAGAGAATCGGAACCACTCCGAGGCTTGTTAAGACAGGGCTGGCCCCAGCCCTGCCTGCTGACTCCGAAGGGCTGGGTGGGGCCTGAGAATTTGCATTTCTAATGCGTTCCCAGGTGATAGCCCTGGGGCTGGTCTGGGAAAGCCTTTGAGAGGCTCTGCCCTAGAGCCATGCTTCCCAACCTTGGCGCCTGGTGAACGCAGCTGGTGGCCTCCAAGAGGCTGACTCAGGCCTGGGCTGGGGCCCCCTGAGAGCTGCTGATGCCCTGCGGGGTCTAACAGAGGCGGCACAGGGCTCAGTGGACTCAGACCCCGCTAAGCCAGCCTTCTGCAAGGGCCAGGGAGAGTAAAAGGACCGAAGGCCCGGAGAACACCATGGAACGTGATCTGGTTTTCCAAAGACACAGAGGATCCGCTTCCTCACAGTTGTAAAAGAGGTGTTTCTATTCCAGAAAGTCTTTTTGTTGCTCATCACACTCATCTGCTACAAAAAATAGATATATTAATTGAAATTAAAGTTTAAAAAATTCTATGAACATAACGATCTAAGTGCTAAATATATATTTTTATTTTTTTCTCTAGATTTGCCCTTAAATATTAATACAAAAATGTATAAAACTGCACTGTTAACTAAAAATAAAATTGGAAGCCTCCCACCAATTGAATGGACCTCCTCTTGGCCAAGGGGACCCCAGAAAAACCTATTTCTTTCCTGGCGCAAAAAGCCCTTGACCTCAGGAGTTCCAAGATGCAGTGAGCCATGATCGCGCCACTGCACTGCAGCCTGGGTGACAGAGCAAGACCGTGTCTCAAAACAATGCCCCAAAACTGACGAAGTATAAACAGGACCTAAGCTCATGCCAGACAAGGGTTAAGTCACACACCCCGTAGGTCACGCTGACCCAGTGTATTGGTTTGAAGACTTCCTGATGTTAAACATTCTTTTCTGCCTGCTCCAAAGTTTTATACAAAGCTTTATTCCTTTAACCAATTGCAAATGAAATAATCTCTGAATCTGCCTACAACCTCATTCACAATATTCTGCCCCCCATTCACAATATTCTGCCTGTGACCCCAAATATCTGAGACAGGTCTCAGTCATTTTAGAAAGTTTATTTTGCCAGGTTAAGGACACCTGCCTGTAACACAGCCTCAAGGGGTCCTGACATGTGCCCGAGGTGTTTGGAACAAGCTTGATTTTAAACATTTTAGGGAGACATGAGACATCCAACAATATGTGTAAGATGAACATTGGTTTGGTCCAGAAAGGCAGGACAACTTGAAGCAAAGGTGGGACACCTCAAAGTGGGGAGGGGGCTTACAGGTTATAGGTAGACAAGAGACAGATGGTTGTGTTCTTTTGAGTTTCTGATTAGCCTTTCCAAAGGAAGCAATCAGATACGCACTTATCTCAGTGAGCAGAGGGATGACTTTGAATAGTATTGGGAATAGGCCCCCAAAATCTGGCCATAAACTCGCCCTAAAAGTGGCCATAAACAAAATCTCTGCAGCACTGTGACATGTTCCTGATGGCCATGACGCCCACGCTGGAAGGTTGTGAGTTTACTGGAATGAGGTTAAGGAACACCTGGCCCACCCAGGGCGGGGAAAACTTTTTAAAGGCGTCCTTAAACCACAAACAATAGCATGAGCGATCTGTGCCTTAAGGACATGCTCCTGCTGCAGATAACTAGCCAGAGCCCATCCCTTTATTTCGGCCCATCCCTTTGTTTCCCATAAGGAATACTTTTAGTTAATCTGTAATCTATAGAAACAATGCCTATCACTGGCTTGCTGTCAATAAATATGTGGGTAAATGGGTAATCTCATCTCTGTTCAAGACTCTTAGCTCTGAAGGCTGTGAGACCCCTGATTTCCCACTCCACACCTCTATATTTCTGTGTGTGTGTCTTTAATTCCTCTAGTGCTGCTGGGTTAGGGTCTCCTAGACCAAGCTGGTCTCGGCAGAATGGGAGGCAGGTTTAACCTAAGCAGTTCCCAGCTTGAATTTTCCCTTTAGCTTAGTGATTTTGGGGCCCCGAGATTGATTTTCCTTTCACATTCATTTTTGGGCTGAACCAGTGTATACCTTCCATGTATTGATTATGTCTTTGCCTATAACTCTTGTCTCCCTGAAACGTATAAAACCAAACCATGGGCTGGGGATGGTGGCTCAGGCCTGTAATCCCAGCAGTTTGGGAGGCCGAGGTGAGCAGATCACCTGAGGTCAGGAGTTTGAGACCAGCCTGACCAACGTGGTGATAGCCCATCTCTACTAAAAATATGAAAATTAGCCGGGCGTGGTGGTGCATGCCTGTAATCCCAGCTACTCAGGAGGCTGAGGCAGGAGAATCGCTTGAACCCAAGAGGCAGAGGTTGCAGTGAGCTAAGATCATGCAACTGCACTCCAGCCTGGGCGACAGAGAGACTCTGTCTCAAAACAACAACAACAACAAACCATAACCCAACATGTCAGGCACACTTTCTCAGGCCTCATGAGACTGTGTTTCCATGGGCCATCATCAGCCATGTTGGCTCAGAATATCTCTTTAAAATTTAATTTTACAGAGTTTGATTTTTCTGCTAACAGCACAAACATAATTATAATATTTAATAAAATACTGAAAAGTGAAGTAGGTAATTGTTTGGAAAGTGTGTCTCCTGCTTAGGTGGGATTTTTTCCGTAGTTCACATGTCCATACTCCATGTAGTATTCACGCTGTCCATGTGTCATCGATACAGGACTTCTCCTCCTTAGCTCAGTGAAAACCTGGGTTCTTGTCCCACAACCAGGAAGAAGTTAGGCACATGAACATGCTGAAAGGTGAGGAAAGCAGAATTTACTAAAAAAAAAAGCTCTCAGCAAAAGAAGAGGTCCTGCCAACAGGCTGCCACCACACAGATTGAATTCCAGGCCACCACACATGAGCCAGAGACAAGGCTCCTCCCCCTGCATAAGGCCCAAACTTCCCATGGCTCCACCGCATCCTCCCAGTACGCAGGTGGGCCCCCAGTCCGTCGTGGGCATGCGCAGACAAAGCCCTGGGCAGCTTCCCTCATCTGTCGCCTGCAGCTGTCATTCTCCCTCTAAAGAAGTACATCTAATTGGTGTTAGAATAAGGATAAGAATAAGGACGAAGTCCTAACTGCTTCCTGCTGACAGGGGCACTGTTTTGGGGAAACAGCAGTCAGCTCCCTCAGAGGCCTATTTAAGGGTTCCCAGCAGAAGGGGCTATCATCCAAGGCCCCCCTTGCAAGACCGATTGGAGTTTGATGGTCTGAAGGCGAGAGGAGACAAACCAGGTTATTAGAAAACATGTATCGAAATGAAATAATTGGGGGGTAAGGACAACTCAAAAACCCTGAGGCCTTTTCCCAGTCTTCAGAAGGAGAGGGAGGCGAAAAACCCAACTGGTAAAACAAAACAAAAAGGAAAACCTTGACCCTTTTGCCAGCATATTGCACTTCTGGGATCCCTTCCCCGCGTCCGATCCTAAGCCAACCAGTTTAAGGTCTGGGAAATTAACTTTTCCCAGTTTGGAGGATGCATCTGAGGGGAGTGTCCCATTGTACAGAGACACAATTACCTATCTATGAAGACAGGACAGAGGAAGAGAGAGGAAAAAAAGAAGGTTTTTTTTCTTTTTTCAAAGGAGTCCCAGGGGGTCAGGATGCATTTAAAAGGGGTACAGATGAAGGTGGATGGCTACCCACTAGAAGGAGGGAATTGAGGCATCCCAGGTTCCCTTCTCTTCTAGCAGATACCTGGGGTATGTGAGGGAGATAAAGTGAGGCAACCTTCTTCTTCCATCCTCATATCCCTGGGTCCCAGCGACCACAACAGGGTGCCACGCATGGGTGTCAAATCGGCTTTCACCCATGTTACCAGGGGGGCCTAGGGGGTGGGAGTATCTGCTCTCACCCATGGACGTCCTATTTCCCCTGCTATCAGTAGCCTCTGAATTGCCTAGACCTCGCTTATGCCTTGGATACTAGCATGACCTTTATCCATGAAACAGGAGGCTCGGCTTAACCTGCAGGAATCACTCACCTGTGCTGTGCCTTTTAACTTCATTATCGTCTGCCTCTGGGTCCTTCAGATCCAATTTTGTTCCCTAGGGCTTTGACCTGAAGCTTGGAATTGAGTTTGGGACAAAAATGTGTCTCAAGGAGGTTGCATGGACTCCTTATCATAGGTTGAACGGTAAAGTGAAGCTGTGGAATTGAGTCCTCCTCCAACAAGGGAGAGAAAAGGATGTCCTGTGACACGCCTTGATAACTGGTAGATATAGTTATGCTTGCTAAGATTTAGGTGCGTGGGGCTTGGCTTTGGTTAGCTCCCTTGGTCTTACTTTCACAAAAAGGAAACCTACAGGTGATAGGCACTATATTTATTCCCATCACCCGGCAGGATTTGCAGGATCATTGCTCAGAATTAAATATTGATCCAGATTTTTACATTACCCATCCCCTTTTGTTCCTTCTGAGCTACAGTTGGAGATTGCTGGTTGGTTCACAGGAATAATCAGGGTTAGTCTAAAATGTAGGCAAAAACGTAAAAACAACGAATGAGTATAGAATTTAATGACAAATATATGATAAGTTTTGAAACATAATGTCTCTCTCTCCAGTCCTCATTTTTGTTAAAAACAAATCATGATAGGACTGAGTTTTTGCAAAATAGACTTTAGTCTTATGCTTGGCCTGATTATTTGCATAAAGAGCAGCAAGCATAATTATTTTAACATGGGCCTTTTAGATTTACCTGGGCTTTGATGGAACTCTGTTTCACAAGGAATCTCAGATAGGACTTTCTAAAGCTGAGCCCAGCCATGGGTTTTGTACCCTCAAATACTTGTGAGCTGGGTAAACTCCTCTCTTCTTGAGGTCCCAATAGCATGGAGTTCCTGGACCTGTTAGAAAGTGACATGCTTTACTCACCACAGGTTAGGAACCCTGTATGGGGACTGTGTAGACCAGGTATGAGGCCAGTTTTCCCAAGGGGCTTTTATTGGCTCTGCAAATCGAGCTTGACTCCTTCAAGGTGAGCATACCCTTCTAATCAAAGCCTTGGTAAAACAACCAGTTTCTCCAATTGTGTCTTGTTGCAAAAGAAAATGGATTCTTATTGCACTGATGCAAACAACTATATTGCCATAAGTTAAGAATACTTACAACTAGTTTCCAAATCCTGGAGAAGCCAGGCGGAGAGAGAGACAAATATGCTCCAAATTGTGTTCACAGGAGTATACCTTACTCAGTTATTAAAGGCCGTAAATAGCTCAAAATGTTTCCTTGACTCTGAAAACAAAACAAGGGTCAGCAATTTTCCAAGCAAAAGTAAAAAATATTACTTCAGTTTTCTACTAGTTCAGTCCTTTCAGTTAACTCTTGTTTTACTTGATATTTGTGAACATTTCAGCTCTTCATGAGTCCTGTACATTTTTCCTTTATTCTAATGTCATAATCTCCAAAGTTATCAGAAACCTGCATTTGAGAGCACCTGGTGAAGTTCTGTAGCTGATTATAGACCATCCTTTGAAGAGGATCAAAACAAGACAACAATTGTCTATGAATAACAAAATGCCCAGGGTAGTTACAGTCAGAAACGTGATTGACAAATACATTTGATTATCTCCATAGTTTACAATAACTTAACAACCTTAATTGTGATTGACACTCAGACATTAGAATTTTAGAAATCTCATATAACTTTGACACATATATTAATATTATTCCCTAAAATATAACCTGAAGAATATTAAAGATCATTTTGGCAATCCCATGTACCTAACTGTGTCAGGTAATCCTGTTTACCTCTCTTCTGGGTGCTCCAGGGGCCCTCTGTAGCATCCAAAAGCCAGGGATCAGGAATGACAATTTTTGAAACAGGAGTTTGATTTTGGAAAGCCTGTCAAATATGTTAGAGGTTTAAAAGAGTTGATGTTATGAAATAGAATTCCAGATTTCCATAAGTTATTTATTTCACCAAAATGATGACTCAGACATTTTTTTAAGAAGCAAAAACTTTTTATAACCCTTTACAAATTTTGCTAGATAGCAGATTAGTGTCTTAAGAGAACCCTTTTGGGCTTTGATTTCAATGCTCAATTTATGGAAAAGCCATAAATTAAAGTCATGTGAGCTAAAAGGTACCACAGCGTTTGTCTTCCCTTTAAAAAATATTTGATCCAAGTGCTTATCCTTCCTTAAGTCAATTAATTAGAGCTCTTTTTTATAGACATCACACACACAACACATATATAACTACATAGGCAGAAGAAGATTCAGTAGCTATAATATTTTTTATTTACCAATCTCCTAATTGGATTATTGGCCTCTGGGTGGACCCCTTTAAGAGCAAGACTAGGAAAACATGCAGTTCCCAGGCTCTCATAAACAAGTATAGCTGGGAGACAAAAACAGATTTTGAGAGGGATCCATCTGCCTCTAATTCCTGGGGCTCCATGAGGAAATCAGAGGTCTCTCCTCTCTCATGTGTGCATTAAGAGTGGCAAGGCAAAATGGAGAAAAATAATTCAGTCGACTGAGAAAAAACCTCTTTCCAGCAAAACAAGATCCAAGAAGAAAAAAAAAAAGGCCTTTTAAATATACCTATAACTTGGATACCCACTTTTAATTAAGCTGAGTGCTCTTTAATAAAATCCTTTTAAATCTCATTACCCAACTTTAGCCATGCCAAGTGGCCAATATTTCTGGCTTTCAAACTTTTCTGAAGGCTCAGAGAAAGGAAAATCCAAGGCAGTTTGTGGAGGGGGAGGGAATCAACAAATGGCAAAGGTCATGTAGATATCAAACCAGAAAGAACTCATTCCCTAAGCCAGGATTGGACCTGGGCTGCCATTGTAAAATGGTGGAGGCTAAACCAAAGCACTGCCATGTCGTTACAGGTCATGCTCCCAAGGACATAAAACAAGATGGAGGCCTGCAGCAAAGTTTGCTATTGACCATACAGAAAGACATGCAGAGCACACCAGATTGGCTGTAGCTAAAGACCAACTCACAAATCTTTCCTTCCTTCCTTCCTTCCTTCCTTCCTTCCTTCCTTCCTTCCTTCCTTCCTTCCTTCCTTCCTTCCTTCCTTCCTTCCTTCCTTCCTTCCTAGTTTTTTACTCTTGTTGCCCAGGCTGGAGTGCAGTGGCGCAATCTTGGCTCACTGCAACCTCTGCCTTCTGGGTTCAAGTGATTTTCCTGCCTCAGCCTCCTGAGTAGCTGGGATTACAGGTGCGTACCACCATGCCCAGCTAACTTTTTGTATTTTTATTAGAGACAGGGTTTCATCAGGTTGGCCAGGCTGGTCTTGAACTCCTGACCTTAGGTGATCCACCCACCTCGACCTCCCAAAGTGCAGGGATTACAGGTGTGAGCCACTGCACCTGGCCCACAAATCCTTTTTCATAATTAAAACTTTACAGAGAAAAACAATGATAGCTAGGGTCCTGGCCTAGTAAAACGCTTTCTAAAAGGGGGAAAAAAAACCCTCTCACTTAAAAGTTAACTCCTGACCTCGTGGAGAAAAGAAAAAAAGCTTAAAGTGCAGGGTTGGAAAGATGCCTTGGGAAAGAACCTCTTATTCTTATGCAAATAGTTTCCTCCAACAGGGAGAGAAACTTATTGCTGTGAATGGAGCTGGACTCCTCAGTCATGGAATGGGGAGACACCATGGACACATGGTGAGGAATGCTGGCCAGCCTGCCACATGCAGCCTTTGAGCTATGCACCCCAGCCCCAGCTGGGAGGGGAGGCCGGGGGAGGGGGGGAGTTGCCACTCACCCACGTGTCCCAAACAATGAAGGAAAATGCCATAGGAAGTCTGGGTTGGACCGAGGCCGACATTCTTGACCCCTGGGAGTGGCAAGGGTGGGGACCTGTTTCCTTTACCTTCAGAAGAAGTCTGAGGACAAATAGGCTCAAAAACAAAAGGGAAAAAGACGTTTTGGTCCACATTTACTCACCTTTGCTTGTGTCCCTGTAGGGGCCACCAAAATGATGCAGGATTTTACTCCTTAGTTTCCTCATCTGCACAAAAGCATCTGATATAAACACTTGTGGGGTGGGCTGGGGATTCTCTGGGGACCCTCACTTATCTGCCTCCTGCATCTATCATCATTTTGTGATAGAATGAAACTGAGCCCTGTAGAAATTAAAAGCAAAGAGATAATAATGTCTTGGCCATTAATAAGTCTGGAGCTTAGGATGAGTATTTTGAAGACTGTTACATGTCTTATTTAAGCTAGAATTGGCATTGTGTTGCTGTTCATGTGATCTAAGTCAAGTCAGGACTGATAGGACTGAATGGACAAGTGGAAACATAGCAGCTGGGCAGCAAGAAGAAAGACTTGTGCCCAAATGCAAAGTGACTCTGGGTTTATAGTATGCACTATAGTCTACTGCTGTGTAACCAACGGTCCCCAAACAGTAGCTTAAAACAGCCAAATGTATTATGGCACAGAGTTTCTAGGGGTCAGGGACTCAACAGCAGCTTAGTTGGTGGTTCTTGTTCAGAACATCTTATGAGGTTGCAGTTAGATGTTGGCTGGGGCTGCATCATCTGCAGGGTTTAAAAGGAGTGTCACTTTTAAGAAAGCTTCCTCACAGGGCTGGCAGTCAGTTTGTGCTTTAGTTCTGTACCACATGGCCTGTCCAGCAGGATAGCCTGGACTTTTTTACATGGCAGCTGGGCTCTGAGAGATGGGGGAGAGGAAGAAAGAGGGAGAGGGAGTTCTGATGTGTGTCCTTTTCCTTAAAGATTTATTAGTGGTCCATCAGAAGGAAATGTGGAACTTCCCACCTCCTCCTCCTTGAGATGCTGCAAATATACAACTGACCCTGGGGCTGAGGTGCAGGGGGCAGAAGTGGAGCCCTCGCTCATGGCCCAGAACAGAGAGGATGCAGAGCGGCATTTCACAGCATGCTGTTTGGGTAACATGATACCCTAGGTCTAGGAGCAATAGATGCATAAATGGATGGCTGGGCAGGTGGATGGACAGAGGGAGGGACACTGAAGCTTGTCCCAGGTGTCTTCTACATGGACTTGGGATCTACACTGCCATCTTTGCTTTCTTCCTACATTGTCATTGCTTGAACAGGACTGCCCCAGGAGACATGTGTTTTTTGGCAAGTGCAGGGGCTAGAAAAAGAGCAGTTAAGGATAACTGCCACTGTGCCAACTCTACCTTCAGAGCACCCCATTGTGGCCTCAACATCCCTTTTTTAATGCCAACTTTTCACTTTACATTTCAAGAAAATAATCTCTTAAAGCTCTCGGGCCTGGATCCTCTGAGGACTGCATGCCCTTGAGAGAGTGGGGCTAGCCCCTGGTTGAAGACCTTTTTTCTAAGGTTGCTGTTGATTCACTCCCCTTGCATCTCTTAAGTCTGTGTATAGTTGTCCCTCCTTCTTTCTTGCTCCTCTCTCACTGGGATTATTGCCACTGCCTCTGTGGGGATGTATATGGTTTTGGCCTGTCCAGCACCCACTCATCTTTCCCCTGCTAACAGCTGCCTGGCTGGCCTTGGGGCCTATGCCATTCAGGGGACTTGGGGCTCCTGGTTTCAGGACAGGAGAAAGCTTGGAAACAGGATGTATTCCTCTTGATTTCATGTGTGCTGAGTGGAAAGGTAAGGCTCGTCAGGGTTTCCCAGGTCAGAGGCTGGCCCCTGTGGAGGACACCAGGCAGCTGCTGCTCAGAGGTCTCTGCAGGAAGGACAGAGAGCCCACTTAGCTGGTGCTTGCCAGACCAAGGCCTTGACTTAGATTGAGTGTTTTGAATAGTGATGCAGGAACATGATTTAGAGTTGCATAGAGTGATGATGACCTCCTCCAACCCATTTCTGCCAGCTGCTGGATTCATACATCCTTGGAGAGATGGTTGTTTGCCATCTTTGCTTCTCTTAGTGATCTGTCTGGGATCTTGTGTCATGGAAAATGTCCAGATGTACCATCTTCATTTGAGTGTCTCCATAGTGTCCCTTGAATTGACATCTCAACCTTTACTCAGTCCCCTCTGTATTGACAGCCAGTTTGTTTCCATCTTCTGTTCTTAAACAACACTGCCATAATATTTTGGTTCTTATGTTGTTATATGTATGTGGAGGTAAATCTGTATATATAAAAAAAGTCCCAAACAGGAATCACTGGGTCAGAGGTATTGCCATTTTAAATACTGAGAGATTGCCCCCAAATAAACATGACTTGTACATTCCACCAGGTGCATAAGAGCAATGTTGCCTTTCATAAACAAAGAAAACATTTGGTTCTAGTTCTGCCTTCATGACAGTTTGTGGTGAGCTCTTAAGGCCTCTAATGAGCTTTCTGGTGAATGTCGGCTCCTTTGCGAGCATATCTTGATTGAGACTCTCCTGCACTCTCCTTTTTGGATGCTCTGGTATCCACCAACATGTTCTCTGCCTGAAACTCCTGTCCCCCTTGTTTTTCCACCCAAAAACCCCTTCTTCAAAACCTGTCTTATGCACCCTGTCTTTCAGGAAGCCCCCCCTGCCACACCCAGGCTGAGTCTCTTGTCTTCCATGCTCTGAGGGTCTTCCTCCATCTTTGGGTTCAAACTCCACTGTTCAAGTGGGCTGTTAGAAGAAGCAGGCTGCCTGTTTAATGGATGAGGGCTGGGCTGAGAGGGGACAATTTGGGGGAAATCATTTATTTCCCTCATCCATTTGGAAGAAACTTCCTTTATTACTCAAAATGCTTTGGAATATGACACCTTTTAAATTCATTTTCCCCCAAATCACTCTTCATGCTGCATTTTTGACCAGTGGGAGAAAAACCAGAGTCCATGCAGTGGCAGGCTATCCCTATCCTTTGTTCTGCCTGCTGTCTGGCCAAGCAGTGGTGTGTGAGGGAAGAGGGCTCCCCATGCCTGCTCTCCTCCCTCACATCCACATCTCATCCTCCTTCAGCTCTGTCTGTCCAGCCTTTAAAATATGTTAGTTTTATCCAAGCATCATTTCTCCAGGACATCCTAGATCCTCCCAACAGTCTCTTGTTCCCACCTCTGCCCCCAAGTCTCCTCTCCCCAGTGCTCAGGTAATGCACCCCACCCTGTTCAAACCCTCCCTGGCTCCTTGTTGCACCAGAGTAAGACACAGACACCCTTCCCTGCCCACAAAACAGATGAAGCCTGCCCCCACTCTCCTGTCCCTCCCCTGCTCACCTGCCCAGCCCCTACCTGTCCTTCCCCTTCCCCACCCCTCCCCTGGCTGTTCTCTGGAAACCTCAGCCTTGTCCCCTGCAGAGGGCCTCTGCATCAAGTCCCTTCTCAGAGA
This sequence comes from Hylobates moloch, assembly GCF_009828535.3. NCBI lineage: Eukaryota > Metazoa > Chordata > Mammalia > Primates > Hylobatidae > Hylobates > Hylobates moloch. The sequence goes on from NW_026652289.1 coordinate 1,863,960, forward strand.
GGCTTGGCTGGTTGCTTGCTGCATCCCAGCTGCCCCGTCTCTCTTTGCTGTCCCCTCTGTGGGACATTTGTTTCCATGATCCACCACAACATGGCCTCTGTGGCCCCACAGCAGATGGGGGACACCCAGAAGGGCTCTCGGGAGGGAACTGTGATTTATCTCAGGGCACAGGGCCCTGCAGGTCCTTGCTAAGCATCGGTATCTGCCCCTCCCATGGATGCCCGGCCCAGTCAGGGCAGCTGCATCACTCACTATGTTGGCCTGGTGCCCGTGCTCTGTGAGTTCAGCTGGACTGTGGTGTCCTGCCGTGTTTGCTAACTTGTTCCCACCAGGCTATTTCCTTGGCCTCTGGACACGCAGCCTACTGTAAATGATCATCTCAGTGAACCTTGTGCAGCTTTGCCACAGGGACCCTGAAGAAGATGCCCATTCCTCCTGTCCACTCTTGTGTGGGTGAACTGGCAGATGATAAGGGAGTGTCACTCAGGGAGGGCTGGTGCCCTGGAAGCATGTGGAGCCTGCAACAGCCCTGCTGCTGCTGGCTAGGACAGAGTGGGAAGTCAGGTGGGCCTGGGGTACCCAGGGATGTGGCAACAGGACAGGGATTTTGCGATGACCTCAAGGCGAGGCTTCTGGAGAGCTCCGGAGGATCCGGCCAGGAGTGGGCCCAGCTCCTCTCCAGCTTGCTGTGCCTCAAAGAAGCCTCTGGAGCTCTCTGCCTCAGTTTCCCTAGCTCACCACTGACAGGCTGGACTTCAGGCCCTCTGCAGTGGCTCACAGAAACACCCATGATTCTGCATGGCCACCCCAAAAAAGATGCTGAAGTCCTCTTCCTGTGAATATGCCCTTATTTGGAAAAAGGGTCTTTGCACGTATAATCAAGTGCAGGTGAGGTCATTGGGGTGGCCCTAACCCAAGAGGCATATGTCCTTATGTGAAGGTCGTGTGGAGACAGAGACTCAGCAGGTGGCCGCATGACAACAGAGACAGAGGTTGCAGGAAACACTGCAGCTGCCAGGAGCTGGAGGAGGCAGGAAAGATCCTCCCCTGGAACCTCCAGAGACAGTGTGGCCCAGTGACACTCTGATCTGGGACCTCTGGCTCCAGGCCTGAGACAAGACTTTTCTGTTGCTTTAAGCTGCCCGGGTTGTGGCTGTTTGTCACAGCAACCCCAGGACACTGGCACTCCTGACATCTCAGCCAGCCACCACCATGAGAGAAACCAGCTCTTCTGCCCCGGCCACCACCATGAGAGGAACCAGCTCTTCTCCGCTGAAGTCTACCTTTCTCCAGCCTAGACCACGAGGAAGGACACTGTCTCATACCCTGCAGGGAGCACCCATGACCCCGTTGGGGGATGGAGACCCTGTGTATTGTGGGAGGACGTGACACATCCCTGCAGGGAGGACCATCTGCTTCCTCTCTCCTCGTGGTGCATGGGCCTGACCTGGAATTTGGAGCTTTGGATTACCTCGCTGCCTGCGTGGAGGCTCCTCAAGTGGGACACCCTCTATGTGTTCTGCTGTGTCGTCTATCTTAGGTCAGAGCCAAAGCACACAGCAGACGTTTTATGCCTTTCAGAGTTAATTTGTCAGAAGGCAGGGCCTGCTGGATAAACACTGGGAGCTGGGGACCCCAGCCTGGCTTCGAGGGCTGGGGAGGGCAGTGCCTGGGGCCCCACAGAGCCTGGGAGCTCCACGCCAGTGCGGCTCTTCCGCCTGCTCGGATCGTCTCTGGGTAGCTGCTGAGCCCGCCGTTGTCACCGGTTTTTCAGGTGACCTCAGTGGCCTGCCAGTTGGGCCTCAGCGCTCATGCAGCCCATGAAGAATTTCTGGGTCCTCGTTTTCCTGAACATTTATCTTCCATCCTGGAACATTTACGCTTCCTCACTGAGAAGACAGAGAATGCACCCCAGCCCTGGCCCCTGCAGGAGGCTGGGAAGCCATGCTGGGACAGTGAGACCCTGCTGGTGACTTGCCACCAGGCAGCCCTGGCCATTCCCAGAGCAGCTCTGGCCTCATTTCTGGGGATGGGGCCTCTCCTGTCCTGCCCCCTCCTATTGGCAGCCTCCCTGCAGCCGGGGCCTGGGGTTGGGAGAGGGAGGCTCTGACAGTAGGGAATGACCTGGCGTTGGCCACAGCGAGGAGGCAGAGTCCTCTGGGACAGGCTCGGAGGGCAGGGCTGGAAATGGGAATTGGGAGAGGACAGGGCCGGGGCGGGCGGGATGGCAGCAAGAGCTGGCCAGAGTCCACAGGGCACATGGCTATTGCTCTAGCTCCAGCCCCATTTCTCCCAAACCTCCAAGTTTTGGGAAGCTCAGGAATTAAACAAATGTGTCCTGAAGACCCGTATCATGCCCTGAATACCATGTGTGGGTGAAAAGTCATCGAGGTGGACAGCAGATCCATGTGGAGTGTGCCTTGAGCACATGTATCCCCGGCACGGGGGTGTGGGTGGTCCCAGCTGTGTGGAGTGACTGAAGGGCTGCTCCCCACTTCGGGGACCCTTTGGATGGAAGGCTGAGTTTCCAGGGGCCGAGTGGCATTTGGGAATGGCCACTGCTGTGGTTACACGAACGGCATTATCTCCTGGCCCAGTGGAGGGGCTGAGCCCAGACCCAGGCCACCTATTTTGTAGGAACTTGGGGAGGCAGGACACTGGCCACCAGCAGGGTTCCCTTTTTATGGGTCAGGAAATGGAAGCCCAGCGAAGTGAAGGGATTTGCCTATTCCCTCTCACCCAGGGGCGGTTTAAGCCGCCTGCAGCCCCACCCAAGCCGGGCCCCATCTCGAGCAGTGACATTCGGAGAGGACAGAGAGCCACAGCACGTGTGGGGAGGCTGACTTCAGGCCACGTGGCACTTTCTCATAGATGACATGTCCTGACCCCACAAGCGTTTTACCTCCCGGGGGTAATGCTCTGAGGCCGGGCACCCTACACACTGAGGCCAAGAGCCAAAGCAGCTGAGTCAGTCACGAGACACAGGCCCAGATGCGCTATTCAGCTCACATAACGCGCAGCCCACATCCCCGTGGGTCAAAACAGCCAAGATCTATTTTTGCATGTCACAAGTCCAAGGAGGGTTGAAGTTACCCAAGGCTCAAGGGGAGGGAGTACCCCATGCCCTGAGTCTCTGCTGCCCATGGCCCAAGGCCCAGGAAGCGAGCAGTCAGAGCCAAGAACCAGCAATCGCCCCCACCCAGAAGACCCACCGCCAGGCCCAGCTCCAGGCGCAAGGAAGGCAGGCACAGCCATCAGAGACAGCCGAAAACCTGCCCAAGAGTCAGGGCACACTCCGTATGGATCTGCTATTCCAGAAACACAGCCGTGCAGTAGCCTGGATGCAGCCTCTGCCCCGGTACTAGAATGCCCCGTGACATAATCAGAAATACAGATTTGGGGTTCCTGGCATGGAGCTTTTAAAGCCCTTGTAACTTCCTGAGCAATGGAGTGAGAGAAACATCGTGTGTTACAGTATTTTGTCCTATCCCAAGACCCTTGGACTCTTGGGAGAGATGAATGTTTTCTGTTTGTTGATGAGATGCCTGGAGGCGAGGCCCTAACCAGGTTCAGGATGGGGTGCTGGTGGCCCGAAAGACCAAGGCAGATGATTGGAGGTGGGGCCCTAGCCAAGTTCAGGATGGGGTGCTGGTGGCAGAAAGACCAAGGTAGGAGGCGGGGCCCTAGGCAGCGCCAGAATGGGGTGCTGATGGCAGAAAGACCAAGGCAAGATTCGAGGCTGGGACTTGCTGGAACCTGTGACCTCGGTGCAGAGGTTGGGGACTGAGTCAGTCACCAGGAGTCACTCACTTCACCAGTCACGCATCACGGAGGCTCCTTCAAACCCCCACACAGCGGATGCAGAGAGCTACCGGGCTGGGAACACATCCTGAGCTGGGAGGGCAGGGCAGCCCGGGCTCCCCCTCTGGGCCTTGCCCTGCGCACCCCTCACCCGCTGCTCGTGTGTGTCCTTCAGCACACCCTTTACTAGGAGAGTAACCCAGCAAACGGAAGTGACGTTTCCCTGAGTTTTGTGAATCCTTATAGCAAATTACTGAACCCAAGCAGGGGGTCATGGGAACTCCCAATTTATAGCCGAGGTGCTGGGGACAGGTGACACCCCGGGACCTGTGATTGGCACTTGGAGTGGGGACAGTCTCCTGGGCCCATCCCTCGGCCTGAGGGGTCTGTGCTGACCTTGGTCAGTTAGTGTCAGAACTGAATTAGATTGCGGGACACCCCATTGGCACTGACGCAGAATTGGAGAATTGGTATGGAAACCCACACATTTGGTGTCAGAAACCACAGTCTGTTTTCATTTACCCCCATCTTGCTTCTGTCTTTTAATGCCACTTTATCCTGTTCCTAAAACTGAGCTGAAGAACAAAACCTGTGCTGAGGGAAGCTGAGCCCTGCAGGACGTGCCCGGTCTGGGCCCTGCTGTGGCTGCGCTCCTTCAGCTCCAGGTATCTCCCAAGCCTGCTGCTTCCTGAGCTCCCATGCCCAGGCTGCAGGTGCCCAGGCCGCAGGGGCCTCCTCACTGTTGCAGGGGCAGAAGTCCCTCTACTGCTGTGTATTTGGCTCTGAGTCTCACGCCCAGCCGTTCCCAGCGTTCCTTTCCCCTCACCTGCATCTCCTCTGTGGAGCCTGCCTTTCCTGCCCATCCCTCTCCTTCCCTCACCGTCCTCTTGCCACCAGATTGTCAGCATTTTGCAGATAGGACTTGTGTTAGGTGGGGCTGTGACTAGCTTTCCATGTGACATAAAACCTGAGCATCTTGATGCCAGGAGTCTTGCCATGCTCTTTGGATTTCACTGACTTCAAATCTGGGTTTTGTGGTCATTGTCATGGACTGAATGTTTGTGTCTCCCCTAAATATATCTGTTGAAACCATAACCCCCAAGGTGAGGGTATTAGGAGATGGGTCCTTTGGGGGCTGATGAGGTCATAAGAGTGGAGCCCTTGTGAATGGGATTCGTGTCCATATAAAAGAGGCCCCAGAGAGCTGCCTTGCCCCATCCACTGTGTGATGACACAGCGAAAAGACAGCCATCTGCAACCTGGGAGAGCTTTTAACAGAACCCAACTGTGCTGGCGCCCTGGTCTCCAATTCTCAGTCCCCAGCACTGTGAGGAAATAAATGCCTGTTTTCTGAACACCATCCAGTCTACAGGCACTGTTGCGGCACCCAAGCCAGGACAGAAGATCAGTGCAAGGAGTGAGAGCTGCTGCAACCAACGCCTGTGAATGTGGATGTGGCCTTGGAACTGATGAATGGGGGCAGCTGGAATCATTCAGAGCCACATGCTAGAAAAAACCTAGATGGCTACGAACAGCTTTTTAAGGGTGATTCTGTTGCGAGCTCAGCAAGAAGAGGAGCACTGCAGGGAGAGCCTCTGTCTTCTCAGAGGACGCCTAGGGGATCGTGAGCAGAACCCTGGATGGGGAGGCTCAGATGGAAACCAGGAACATGCTAGCGTCGACTGGAGGAAAGGCCACCTTGTTAAAACGCAGCAAAGAACTCGGCTGAACTGCGTGCGTGTCCCGGTGTTGTGTGGAAAGCAGAACTTGAGAGTGATGAAACAGTGTACTTGGCTGAGGAGGTTTGTAAGCAAAGTGTTGAAGGGATGGCTTAGTTCCTCCTGGCTGCTTAGGGTAAAATGTGAGACGCTAGAAATGATTTCAAGACCAAGCTGTTAAACAAAAAGAAACCAGAACTTAAAGATTTGGAAAATCCTCAGCCTATGCATAATGTAAAAAAATGAGAATGTGTGTTTGGAAGAGAACATTAAGGGCATGGCCAGGGGACCGTCTGATAAGGGGATTTGTGTGGGTGTGAACCGCAGTCACCACCAGCTGTCCCAGCAGGAACACTCAGCTTGAACCAAAGGTGGGAGAGAGGGGAAGCAAGTGAGTTTGGCTGTCTGACCTCTTGGGTTGTACCGAGCAGGACCAGGGAGCTATTTGGCTGGGAACATGCACTATTCTTCAAGACAAGGGAAGAAGGACCCAGAGGGTGATTTAGAGTCCATCAGGGCTGCCACATGGGCAGCTGCTCCCTGGCAGCAACAGGCCAGATGCTCCCTGCCCAAAGCCTTGGGGGCAGGACTGCCCAGAGCCTTGCAGGCATGACCCCTGCCCCCCAGAGCTGCAGGGGCAGGACCATTGCCCCAGTGGGCCTGGAAGGCAGGGGCTCAAGCCAAAGAAGATGATTCTTGAGCCTGAAGATTTAACATTGTTTGCCCTGTTGGGCTCCAGGCTCCATGGGACCTGTTACCCTTTTCTTCCTTCCCATTTCCTCCTTCGGAATGGGAATGTCTGTCATGCCTCTCCCACCATTGTATTTTAAGCGCATGTAACTTGTTCCATTTTACAGGTTCACAGCTAGGGAGGGAGTAAACTTTGAGTGTCACCCGTATCTGATTTAGATGATGTTTAGATGAGACTTTGGACTTTAGACTTTAGAGGTGATGGTGGAACAAGCCACCACTTTGGGGTTGGAGGGATGAAATGAATGTGTTTTGCACGTGAGAAAGACATAAAATTTCGGAGTCAGGAATAGAATGTTATACACCGATTGCATCTCCCGGGAGTTCCCGTATAGAAATTGTAACCCTGGTGTGGTGGCGCTAGGAGGCAGGGCGTTTGGGAGGTGAGTGATTAGGTTGTGGCGCTCATGATGGGGTCCTCTTATGACGGAGACCCCAGAGAGCAGGCTGTCACTTTCACTCTGTCTGCCACATGAGGGTGCAAGAAGACAGCCGCGAGCAAACCACGAAGCGTGTCCTTGCCAGAACCCGACCCTGCTGCCACCTTGGCCTCCAACTTCCAGCCCCTAGACTGTGAGGAGCACAGCCTGTTGTTCAAGACACCCAGTCAGTGGTATTTTGTTACAGCGGCCAAAACCCACTAACGGTCATCAAGAAGCTGATGTGTGATTAGGAACCACCTCTTGCCCAACGTTCGGGGAATCAGTTGGAGCCTGACGGAGCTGCCTCGGTCAGGGGTCCCGGCTGCAAGGGAGGGACATCCACAGAACCCAGAAGTTATGGAGAAGCCACCAGGGCACACGCAGCCTGGCTCCCTAGGATGCAGAAGACACCAGGCTCTCCGCCCCCTCCCCGCTGCAGGCTGCTTTCCTGCGCCTCTTGCTATGGTCAGGGGTGCCGTGTTCCCCTGGCCGCCCTCTGCACTGCCAGGAGTCTTTGGCCCGCTTGTGGCTTGGGCTTACGGCAGTACTGTTTTGTGAGGGGCACAGACGCACACCATCAGCGCTCAAGAGGCCGACACGAGATCGGGTGATACTGGGCCAGCAGGCCGGTGTGCATCACCCACCCCTTCCCAGCCCTCTCGGATGGTCACCTGTCCTGAGCCTGTGGCCCAGCAGGGCCCTGTTCCCCTGATCTGTGCATATTCACAGGGGTGGGGTGCTGGTGGAGAACTCAAGGGGGCCCAGGGCTGGGAGCAGCCGGTGCTCCTGGTGAGCTCACTCTGACCAGCTGCACAGGCCATGTGGAGGATGGGACGATCCCCAGGTGCCCCACGGGCCCTCCTATCCGCCTTCTCTTCAGGAGAGGGATGACGGCCACTCCCAGCGGTGACTCAACGCCTGTGCCACCCACATCATCAGCGGTGCTGGCGGCTCACAGAAGATGATGGGACAGTCCATGTTCTGTGCCCATATATCATATATCTTTTATCTCCCATGAGTATCTACATACATTCTTGCTGCACGGTGCCGAGATGCTCAGTGTCTATCTCTGACAGTGAAGTTGTGATCAGTTTTCATTTCCTACTTTTTGTCATCAATATATGATGAGGTTTCAACAAGGAACCTATTATTACTTGTGTCACAGGAAAAATAAAGTTATTTTTAAAAGCAAATGTATGTCTAAGTGATGTAATCTATTCGCTGGGTGTAATAGGCTAGAACGCTCCCAGAAGCCTCCCACCTGACAGCTCCCCTCAAATCTGTCAGTGGGGAATAAAACTGTGAGGGCGCGACGGCCTTTCGGTTGTTAGTTTAGCAAACTGTACAAGTAAGACACAAGCGCATTCTCGTCCATCAGCACCAAGTGGGTCGTTGTGGCAGGGGCAGGACCAGTGCTATGAACTCGCTGTAATTTGGAATTCTACCCGAGAAAAATGCGGTTATTCAAGGGACACTCTGACCCTTGCATTTGAATTTCTTGCATTTTACTGGGACCAACATGATCAATGCTGGGGGTCTATGGTCTCCAGTCTCCCACCACAAACATCACTGGTGGTGATGCCTAATGAGTTGCCATTTGACTTCTGATGCTGAGAATAGCACAAATGCCAAGATATGCTTTTTTTTTTTTTTTTTTTCGAGACGAAGTTTTGCTCTTGTTGCCCAGGCTGGAGTGCAATGGCGCGATCTCGGCTCAACGCAACCTCTGCCTCCGGGGTTCAAGTGATTCTCCTGCCTCAGCCTCCCAAGTAGCTGGGATTACAGGCATGCGCCATCACGCCCAGCTAATTTTGTATTTTTAGTAGAGATGGGGTTTCTCCATGTTGGTCAGGCTAGTCTTGCACTCCTGACCTCAGGTGATCTGCCCACCTTAGCCTCCCAAAGGATATGCTTTTATCTACCTACTTTTGTTCTGAATAACGACCTCGTGTGTCTTCTCTGAGGATGGTTTTTCCGGAGCCCTGGCTGCCAGGGCATCTCCCAGGGCTGCAGATGTCTCCGGGCCTCTCGTCCTCTGGGTCTCTCACTGCTGCCCCAGACTCCGTCCCCCTTCCTGTCCCCTCCAGGCAGGCTCCGCTGTTCCCAGGACCCTCAGCTCTTCCTGCTGCTTGTTCACTCTGCTCCTGCGGCCTGGAAGCCTGTGGGCCACTTCCTGCCACTTGCCTGAAGGACAATGACCCCTCAGAGAAGTTCAGCGGCCCAGGACTGCCCCCATCTTCTCTGCCCACAGCACCCCTAGGGTCACTGTGCTGTCCTGCTGTGCCACCCGGCTCACGTGCCCCTCCCACGCCACTGTCACCAGCGCCAGGCTCTGGGAGCCCAGGGGTCTCTCTGGAGCAAGCACTCCCTCGGGGTTCGTGAGGCAAATGAATGACGTATGATCTCTAATACTGTCAGCCATTCTGATGGAAAGTGCTGGCACTGTGGTCCCTGGAAGTCCATTAGGACTGTGGTGACAGGCTGTCGTCGTGAGGTGTCCCTTCCTTCAGGGAAGCCTGGGGTCTTCTGACCGGAGGCCTCAGCCGTCCTCTGAGCTCTGCGGGCTGAGAGTTGAAGCTGGGCCCATTTGAGCATCACCTGGATGTGGGTGCTGAGCTGGACCTGGGATTGTCCAGGCACCAAGGCTTAGGAACGGCCAAGGAGTTCACAGGAGGCCAGAGAGGCTGCAGTGGAGGGGAGGCTGCGGCGGAGGGGAGGCTGCAGTGGAGGGGAGGCTGCGGCGGAGGGGAGGCTGCGGCGGAGGGGAGGCTGCGGCGGAGGGGAGGCTGCGGCGGAGGGGAGGCTGCGGCGGAGGGGAGGCTGCGGCGGAGGGGAGGCTGCGGCGGAGGGGAGGGGGAGTTCAGGGCAGCTGTGCTGGGCGCAGCAAGGAGGCCTAGATCCTGAGTAGGAGCAAGTGAGGGGCACATGTCCCTCCAAGATGGAGAAGGACCCTGGGGGGACTAGCACCTCTGCTGGGGATGGAGCTGTGATGTTTCTCAAAGTGGGGTCAGGGCACTCCCAGCCCATGCTGACCTCACAAGCTGGAACCCCCAGGGGTTTGTGTGCACTGGACTTTGAGAACCCTGTCCAGGAGGGGTCCCTTAGAGGAAGAGGCAGCGGGGCTGAGTAGGGAGGGGTGCCTTCAGGAATGAGGACTGTGGAGTGGAGTTGGTGTGGACAGCCCAGATGGCTGTGCTGGCCCTTGGTGGAGAAAGGGACAGGCTTGGGGTGGGGGAGACTCAGAACTTGGCGGCTGTGGACCTGGGGAGGAGGAGCGGGCGTGGCTGGCTGCTCAGCTGCAGGAGGAGGAGCGGGCACCGGGAGCCTTTCTGGTATCTGTGATCTGCAGGGCAGCTGGGACGGGCTCGCAGTGTCCAGCAGGTGGGTCATGAGGGCTGCTGGTGAGTCCTGGAATCAGCCCACCATGGGGATGGTGGGTGCAATCCCTATGAGGTGCCTGGGCACACTGAGAGCTCCTTATGGGGTAAAGACCCCCCCATCCCCACAGCCCCCACCACCACTGAGGCAGGCTCCCCCTCCCTCCAGCAGGCAAAGGCACTCACCCAAGCCCACACAGGAAAGATCTTGCCAAAGGAAAGCTTGATTCGTGACAAAGTCCACAAACTGCCACAAATTCTATTTCTAGTGAAGCTGAAAAAATGCGCACTCTTTAAATAGCCTGCCTGTCCCTGAGTGCCACAAAACGCAATTTAAGGTAAACACGTGGGTGCCTCAGTGACAACATTTGCAACGCTAACCTCGCTTTTAAAATTAATTTTTAAATTGAGGAATAACATACATATAAAATGTACCATCTGCACCATTTTAAAGCCTACAGCTCAGTGACAAGGAACACGTTTAGATTTCCCTCCTTTATTGCCCCTCCGCCTCCTTCCTCTAGGAACCACCATTCCACTCTGCCTCCACGGGAGCCTCTGGTTTAGCTTCCACATGAGTGACAGCGTGAGATGTTGGTCTTTCTGTGCCTGGCTTATTTCGCTTAACATAATGACCCCCAGTTCCATCTATGTTGCTGCAAATGACAGGATTTCATTCTTTTTGATAGCTCAATAATATTCCATTGTGTATATTTACCAGTTTCTTTATCCATTCATCCACCGATAAGCCCTTAGGTTGATTCCACATCTTGGCTATTGTGAACAGTGCTGCAATAAACACAGGAGCGCAGAGATCTCTGACATATTAATTTCCTTCCTTTTGGATAAATGCCAGTAGTGGAATTGCTGGATTACATGGTGGTTCTGCTTTTTGTACTGTTTTTCACAGGGGCTGTACTGTGCTACCTTCCCACCCACAGTGTGCTACATCCTCACCAGCGTCTGTTATTGCCTGTCTTTCTGATACAGGCCATTTTCACTGGGCTGAGATGATAATGCACTGTGGTTTGATTTGCATTTCTCTGCTGATTAGTGATTTTGAGCATATTTTAAAACACCTGTTGGCCTTTGTAGGTCTTCTTTTGAGAAAAGTCCGTTCACACCTTTTACCCATTTTTAATCGGGATGATTATTATTTGTTATTGTTGTTTTGAGATAGGGTCTCACTCTGTTGCCCAGGCTGGAGTGCAGTGGCACAGTCATGGCTCCCTGCAGCCTCTGCTCCCCGGCTCAAGCAATGAATCACCAATCCTCCCGCCTCAGCCTCCAGAGTAGCTGGGACCACAGGTGTGCAACACCACACCTGGCTAATTTTTGTATTTTTTGTAGAGACAGGGTTTTGCCATGTTGCCCAGGCTGGTCTCAAACTCCTGGGCTCAGGCAGTCCACCTGCGTTGGCCTCCCAAAGCGCTGGGATTACAGGTGTGAGCCACTGCACCTGGCTACTTTTTTATTTTTATTTTTTGGCATTGAGTTACCTGAGCTCCTCATATATTTGGATTGTGAATCCCTTGCCAGATGGATAGTTTGCAAATATTTTCTTCGATTCTGTAGGTTATCTCTTCACTTTGTCAACCTCACTTTTTTGAACTTGCCATTTCTGTCTTTGGCAAAATGTTAAGCAAGGCACAGGGTGGCTCTTGGGAAGTCCACACAGTAACTGCAGCCTGGTGAGCCCTTTCCAAATGAGCCAGTCTCCAAGGCTTACCTCAGGCCCCAGGTCCCCGCAACATGCTCCAAAAGCTCCAAATGAGCCAGTCTCCGAGGCTTACCCCGGGCCTCAGATCCCTGCGACATGCCCCAAAAGCATGGTCCTAGTTTAAGACTTTTTTGTTTTTTTGAGACGGAGTTTTGCTCTTGTCGCCCAGGCTAGAGTGCAATGGTGCGATCTCAGCTCACTGCAACTTCTGCCTCCCGGGTTCAAGCAATTCTCCTGCCTCAGCCTCCCGAGTAGCTGGGATTACAGGTGCCCACCACCACACCCGGCTAGTTTTGTATTTTTAGTAGAGATGGGGTTTCTCCATGTTGGTCAGGCTGATCTTGAACTCCCGACCTCAGGTGATCTGCCCGCCTCAGCCTCCCAAAGTGCTGGGATTACAGGCGTGAGCCACCGCGCCTGTCCACTTTATCAGATTTTTAAAAATGTACTAGAAAATCGTAAGAAGAAAAATAGCTCATAATCCCAAATGATCCCTTTTGGTCCTTCTAGAAAAGAAGTAATCCATGATTGAAACCTGGAATATTTAAATACTACAGAAATGTGCACGGAGCCAGAGCCTTCCCACCTGGCCCCACCACCTTCCCCACGGAAGCTCCTCTTGGATTCGTTCTGGGAAGTCACTCCTACACACACAACTGTCCGCACTCACAGGCGCACCCACCCACACAGGCCCTGAGCCCCAGTCAGCACTTTGCTGCCGGAGGGCACATCCTGCATCTGTGTCCTTAGAAAACCCGGTTTTAAAAACACCTTAAGATAACAGGCATAGCACACCAATATGGAGGCCAGAATACTCGGACTTGGAGGCAGTCTGGGATCAACAAGCCATCAGGCAGGTGGCTGGTGGTCGGCCACCTTGAATCCCACCCTTCCTTCTCTCTGGGTGGGTCCTTCTGGAAGCTTCCCCACAGCACCCTCCCCATGGCTCCTGGTCCCCTTAGGCGCGGGCGGGGGGGGGCTACTGCTCTCCAGCCCCCTCCCTATGCGGACACCCAGGGCCGGCCCCAGTGGGGTCTGTGCTCTGTCTGGGAGCAGGGATGTGGCCAGTCCAGGCCCTTGTCCGCAGATCCCAAAAGGTCCAGGGAGCCTGGTGGGAGGCAGACCAGGGCATCTCCATCCTGCTTCAGGCGCTGGGGGAGCACTGGCAGGGCGGGGTCGCCGTCGCATGCCATCGCCCCTAAGCCAGGCTTCCTTCTGCGCCCTGACTCTGCAGGGACTGGGCGGGAGAGGTGCGCCCGCCTCCCTTCCCTAGTTCTGGGTGATTCACATCAAACAGGAGGCGTCTTTGTGCCTCCCTGGCTCTTCGCTCCCACGCGGGCCTTTCCTTGCTCCTTGGAGGCCGCGAGGCGTGAGCAGGCCCGTGGTCGCCCGGCGGGGCCGCACTAATTACAGCTCTGCCTCCCTGGGCTCCTCCCGCGCCTTTGAAGTGGGGGCTGCGGCCCCGCCGGCCTCGCACCCGGTAATTGCAGCTTCCCTCCAGGGCCCTGGGGACGGCTGGTTGCTAAGCTCCCTTGGTCTTTTCAACAGGTTGTTGGGGTAAATTACAATGCAGCTCACGGTGGAAGGGAAAACGTTTGCCTTTACCGGGTTTAGATTAATGTGGGTTAATCTGTAAAGAATTTTAAGAACATGCTTGGCTAGGTAGGGTGGGCTTTGCCTGGAGGTGGGAACTGGTGCCTCGGGCAAGCTGAAAATGACAGGCTTGGTGAACCCGAGGGGAAGGCGCGCCGGTGGCCTCCACCGTGGCTGAGGCAGCCTGGTTGTCTAGGAAACAAATGGCCAACGCTCCCTTGCCTGTGCCTTTAGACCAGAAAGCCTTGCCAGCTGAACGTCGGCTTCCTTTCCCTAACGCGCTAAGAAAACTAAGTTGAACGCTTGCACTGATGCAGATTCTGGTATGTGAAATAAGCCAAAAGTCAGTTATTGAGGGAGAAGGAGGGAAACAGTTCCTTCTTACCCCTGTTCCCTTGATTCTCTGCGAGGAAACATACTGTTAAGTCAGTCCTTTGGAGATTTTGTCTCCAGCAGTAAATGATTGTAGAAATGATGGCCTGGGCTGGGGCAGGGGAGTTTTGCGTGCGGAGACGTCATACGTAGAGATGCAGGAAGCCTTTACCCACCCCCCGCCAACAGTAGCTGCCTTCTGTCTTCCTGGAGCGCATGGCTCCCTCAGCCACTCCACACCTGCCTTCTGCACAGGGACATCAGGCCGACTGTGGACAAACGTGGCAGAGCCCAGAATCTTCAAAGAGACACTCTAGGGCCCTCCTTAAGTTGCAAATGTGACGTAATTTACTGAGTCCTTGGAAAGGGTTTGTCTGGGCTGAGTTCATACTAAAGAGTCATAGAAATTTATGGGATGTTATTATAGAGCAGAATATTGTGGAAAACAGTAAATAAATGCCTAATTCATGTCTCAACCTACTTAAGGAAGGGGGTCCATTGAAAACAGATCCCGGCCAGGCACTGTGACTCACGCCTGTAATCCCAGCACTTTCGGAGGCAGAGGCAGGCAGATCATGAGGTCAGGAGATCAAGACTATCCTGGCTAACACGGTGAAGCCCCGTCTCTACTAAAAATACAAAAAAAAAAAAAAAAAAAAAAGGAGCCGGGCGTGGTGGCATGCATCTGTAGTCCCAGCTATGTGGGAGGCTGAGGCAGGAGAATCACTTGAACCCAGGAGGCAGAGGTTGCAGTGAGTCGAGACTGCACCACTGCACTCCAGCCTGTGTGACAGAGTGAGACTCTGACTCAAAAAAAAAAAAAAGAAAACAGATCTTACCATCAAAGAGGTCACATTGAAATTCCCTAGAGGGCTGGGCACAGTGGCTCACACCTGTAATCCCAGCACTTTGGGAGGCCAAGGCAGGTGGATCACAAGGTCAGGAGTTTGAGATCAGTCTGTCCAACATGGTGAAACTCCGTCTCTACTAAAAATACAAAAATTAGCTGGGCATGGAGGCGCACACCTGTAATCCCAGATACTCGGGAGGCTGAGGCAGGAGAATCGCTTGAACCCAGGAGGTGGAGGTTGCAGTGAGCTGAGATTGTGCCATTGCACTCCAGCTTGGGCAACAGAGCTAGACTCCATCTCAATATATATATATATATATATATATATATATATTATATATTTTCTAGAACCTTTAATTTAGGAGAATCTTTTTCCCCCAAAGTGACATTACATAGAACTCCAATATATGATGATAATAAAAGCAGAACTCCTCTGTTTGTGAAGACGTGAAGATCCAGGAACCTCACTCCCTTAGTTCAACTCTGTCCTCTTCCTCCACCTTCTCTACTCTCCCCACCCTACCTTAGGGTGTATGTTGGAAAATAATTTCAGAAGCACTGCCCTATCTTTTTATTTATTTATTTATTTTTGAGACAGAGTCTCACTCTGTCGTCCAGGCTGGAGTGCAGTGGTGCAATCTCGGCTCACTGTAACCTCTGCCTCCTGGGTTCAAGCGATTCTCCTGCCTCAGCCTCCTGAGTAGATGGGACTACAGGCACATGTCACCAGGCCAAGCTAATTTTTGTAATTTTAGTGGAGACGGGGTTTGGCCATGTTGGCCAGGCTGGTCTCGAATTCCTGACCTCAGGCGATCCACCCACCTCGGCCTCCCAAAGTGCTGGGAATACAGGCATGAGCCACTGTGCCCGGCCCTGTCTGTCTGTCTGTCTGTCTATCTATCTATCTATCTATCTATCTATCTATCTATCATCTATCTTTCTATCTATCTATGACATGTTTTTCTGGAAAATCACCCACTTCCTAGTGTGTGTGTGTGTATATACATATATGAGTGATTTATTTTAAGGAATTGCTTTATGTGATTGTGGGGGCTGGCAAGTCCAAAATCTGCAGGTGAGTTCAGCAAGCTGGAGATCCAGGGAAGAGTTGGTACAGCACTTCGAATCTGAAGGCCAACTTCTGGCAGAATTCCCTCTTCTTCATGGGGAGGTCAATCTTTTTCTCAAGGCTTTCAGTTGATTGGAAGAGGCCCACCCACATTATGGAGAGTAATCTGCTTTACTCAAAGTCTCCTGATTTAAATATTAATCTCATCTAAAAAATACCTTCACAACAATATCCAGGCATGTTTGACCAAATATCTGGGTCCCATGGCCTAGCCAAGTTGACACATAAAATTAACCATCACACTAGCAAATGTAAGAGCATCATTACTTTTCCAAATGAAGGCACTTTCTCTGAGGATACTTCTCATGGGCTCTGAGCATGCAGTCCTGGATCCCTGGAAGGGGTAGCTTTCCTGAGAGTGTGGGACTCAGTTTATGTCCAGCACAGTTTTCTTTACTGACTTGGTTGAATATCGTGAATGATATTTTATAGTACCACTCCTTTCAGTCTGGTGAAAAGAGGTGATTAAGAGGAAAAGCAGAGGGTGGAGATAAGCTGGGCATTAGGTTCTATTTGACATGAAATTAATTAGTTAATCCTGGGCTCCTTGCCGTGGAGATTTACAAAGTATCTCTATTTCAGGACTGGTTCAAATGTCTCCCATTTTGTGACTCTTTCACCAACTCCTCAAAGCCATACCCCTCCTGTAGGCTCTTGTGGTACTTTTGTTGTCAGGTGGAAGTCTGTATGGTGGTGTCTGGTGAGTGAAAGCAGAGACAAGTGACAGGGACATCAAACACTGTGAATGTTGGTGGAGTGAGGGCTGAGGCAGAGCTAGAGCTGCTCAGGAGAGCTTCAGGGGTAAACAAGAATGTTAGGTGCCAACCAGGGAAAAAGAAATGCAGAGCACTTAATGATCATGAACATATATGCACCTAACAATATAGCATCAGAATTTATAATACAACAATAGACAGAATTAGAGAGAGAAATGGAACAGAATAGAGAGCTCAGAAACATACACACACACTCACACAAACTGTAGGAGAATGGATTGTTTTGTAGGCAATGTTGGTAAAACTGTCTACCATATGGAGAAAAAGCAGAGTAAGAACTGTACCCAAGTACTTAAAATATGTCTAAATATATTAAAGATCAAAAACTGAAAGGAAGAATTATAAAGCTAATACAATATCAGGTCCAGGGGAAAAAGAGAGTATCTAAGGGCTTGGTAAAGCATAATTTTAACATACATTTAGAAGACTTGGGTATTCAAAAGGCTGACAGATAAACTCATGAGAAAACTTAAGGAAGAAGGACAGAGCACAAAAATATGCAACATTAAATATGAGAAAACAGAATTGCAGATGCAGAAGAGATTTAGTTTAAGGACATTTTATGTTAATTATTTGTTAATAAATTTGAAAATTTGGAGGAAGTAGGTGATTTTCCAGAAAACTATGTCATCACTGTTATCTCATGAAAGAGTAAAAAACCAGAATGAACCAATAATCATACGAGAAATATGAAAGTTTAAAGCATTTATCACCTAAAGAGTCCCCAGCTGGAATTGAAATGTAGAGTGTATATTAGCTATTTTTATGGGATCAACGATATTTTTCTTAGATGTGATAATCTTATTGTAGAAATTTGGAGTGTCCTTATTTTGAGGTGACAATGCAGAAATAATTAAGAGTGAAAATCATGTTAATAATTTACATCTAAATGATTCAACAATAAAAAAGAGTTTACATGGGCACATGTAGACATGAGAGAGAAAGCAAATGTGACAAAGTAGTAACTAGCAGTGCATTGGGGTGAAGAGTGTTTGTCAAATTTTCTGTAGGCTGGAAAAGTGTTTTAAATGTTGCAAGGTGAAGAAGGCTCAAAAGTTTTCACAAACGAGTTCCAGTTTATCTTTAGGAAACAAATTTTATTAGCCAAAATATTCTAGACCATATAAAAGCATGAAAAGCACTCCAATTAATTTTATAAAGCTAGCATAATCTTAGTATCAGCCCACACTCAAGATAATGAGTTCATTCGCTGATTGGTTATACATTTATTGAACGGCAGGCACTGAAGATACAAGGCTGAACCTAAAGAAGCATGGTCTGGGTCACCTGGAGCTCCCAGTCTGGGCAAAAACACACACAATAATCACCTAAACAAGGGATGAAAACCACCACCCTGAAGTAGGGGCAGCACATAGTGCAGTGAGAGCTCCTAATGGGGTGGCTTTCCCCAGAGGAGTTAATTGGGACAGGGACAGAGGAACGGTGTTCAGGGAGAGGGCCCAGCCTGGGGGCAGCCTTGGTAGGCGGAAGCTCATCATGGATGCGTGCCTGGGAGACACCAGTGGCTGCAGCAGAAAAGGGAGGGCATGTGCAGGCCTGAAATTGCAGCTGGGTGGCAGGCGAGACCACTCTGGGGCCCTACAGGTCACATCCTGGAATGTCGTCTTTATTCTGGGGACAACCAGAAGTCATTGAAGGGAGCTCTGGCCTAACCAGTTCCGGGTTTTGCAGAGACTGCTCTGAATAGGTCCAGGGGACCTAAAGGGGAGGTGGGAGACTATCGGGCAGTGAAGGCCATGGGCAACGAAAGTGGCTGGACCAGGAAGGTGGCCAGGAAGGAGAGCAGGAGTGCTTGAGGCTAAACTCAGTGGGACTTCCTGAGAGAGATGCCAAGGATGACGTGAGGATTTCTAGCCTGAACCCCTGGATGGGGGGTCATTTTTGAGATGGGAAACATTTCCCACCTCAGTGGAGAGGGGTGGGCTGTGGCACCCATTTCTTAATCTCTGCATTTAGGGAAGACCAAAGCCTGAGGGGACTGCCTGGAAAGAGCACTAAGAAGAGAAGAATGTGTATAAATGCGACATCAGACTGAACTCAGCAGCGTATTAAAAGAAAAATGCATCCTCATTCTGTGAATCTATTCCAGGAATGTAAGGAGGTTCAGCATTAGGAAAGTAATACTTGTAATTCATTCCATTAGCAACTAAAATTGGAAAAGTGAAACCACGTCAACTGATGTGCAGCAGCATTTAAGAAAATTCAGCAGCCATTCCTACTCTGAGAGGAAAAGAGGGACAATTCTTTAATATGTTAATGACTACCAAACCCCACAGCCATTAGCACTGAAATCTGGAATGAAATAAGAAGTCTACTGTGGCCACTATTTTCAACATTTGCTTTGAAGGTTCTAGTTCATGCTATAAAATAAGAAAACAAATCTATTGGTGCACATAGTAAAACTGAAGAGGAAAATTATCCTAGAAAAACAAGAGATTCTGAAATCACATAGTAAATTCAAGGTTGCTAGATATAACTGTACAAAATGAAACAATTTTCTTTATACAAGCAATAGCCAATTACAAATAGAAATGGGCGAATATGTTTACAATAATGATAAAATCACAAAGAAATTTATAGGAAGGACTTTACAGAGAAAATACAGGACCTCTACAGTCAAAACTATAATTAAAAAAATAATTGAAGATTGGAATAAACAGATACCTTCAGTGGGAAGACTTCATATCATAAAAATGTCCATCTGAGATAAAAATGTCCATCATTCTCAAATTAATCTATGGATGTATTGCCATTCTAATAGGTATTTCTGTGGTGTTTTTTCCTTGTTTGTTTGATTTTGATTTGGGAGGTGCAGATGGAAACCAATAATTTTTAAAGTCCATGTGGAAGAGTAAGTATGTTAGAATTTCTAACACATTTTTGAAAAGGGAAACTAACGCATATATTATCAGTATGAACCCTTACTATAAATACTGTTATTAAAATAATATAATGCTGGCAAAGGAAATTGACAGAGATAAATAGAGCCAAGATTCATGGAATAGATCCAAGTATATATAGAAGCCTAATTAATCATAAATGTGATATTTCAAGGGGGTGGGAAAGAAGTATGTAATAAATGGAATGTGTATAATGACTTTCTGGAAACAGAGTTAGATTCACTGCATCCCATATGCAAAATCACATTCCAGATGGAAGAGAGATCTAAATAGACACATACAATTCAATAGCAAAAAAGTCTAAAAATTGTAACTCAAAAATTGTCTCCAAGTTTAGTGAGCATTAGGATAAAAATTGTATTTTAAGACCCACAAAGTCTCAAAGAAAATATTGCGGACTAAATGAACATTTAAAATACCTGGCAAAATGACAAGGTAAAACAAAGCATCCAAAAAAGGGAAGCAGGCTGGGCGCGGTGGCTCAAGCCTGTAATCCCAGCACTTTGAGAGGCCAAGGCAGGTGGATTACTTGAGCTCAGGCATTCAAGACCAGCCTGGGCAACATGGCGAAACCCCATCTCTAAACACACACACACACACACACACACACACACACACACACACACACACA
>NW_026652289.1:1884029-1886468 GCF_009828535.3 Hylobates moloch
ACACACACACACACACACACACACACACACACACACACACACACACACGCAATCAGGATAAAGCAGACAAAGGGTAATACCCTACTATTTAAGGATCTCTTCAAAAGAAAAAGAAAAATAAATGGGAACCCTAATGTAGTAGGTCAAGGGTCAGATTCTAGTGTTGGATTTTGAGAACCAAAATTTCCTCTCCTTGGAGGTCAAGATTAATAATTATGTTGTTCTTAGTAATATAAAAGACCTACAGTAGTTCTTGTTTGAAAAAAAAAAAACTCTTTATGTGAGAAAATAATCTCTTATTCTCTTGTTAAATAATCATATCTAAATGACTTTCAAATTGGAATTCTAGCATGCATTTTCTGGAGACAATGGACCTCACTTTGCCTGGCCAGTTGACTCAGTGACTGATGGACCCAACTGCTCAGTGATGCGGAGCCCAGCCTTGGAGGGCCTGGCCCACGAGCATATAACCCTAGTGTATTAGTTCATTCTCACACTGCTATAAAGAACTACCTGAGACTGGGTAATCTATGAAGAGGTTTATTTGACTCACAGTTCCACAGGCTTAACAGGAAGCATGATTGGAAGGCCTCAGGAAACTTACAATCATGGTGGAAGGTGAAGGGGAAGCAAGCACGTCTTACCATGGTGGAGCAGGAGAGAGAGAGCAAGGGAGGGAAGCACCACACACTTTTAAACCATCAGATCTCCTGAGAACTCACTCACTACCACGGGAACAGCACGGGGGAAATCCGCCCTCATGATTCAATCACCTCCCACCAGGTCCCTCCTCTAACACTGGGAATTACAATTCAACATGAGATTTGGGTGGAGACTCAGAGCCAGGCCATATCACCCAGAGAGTTGGCTAATGCTCATTGTCCAAGCTTGCCAAGTACTCCCCAGTCTATCTAAACTCATTGTCAGACGCCATGTGTGTGCCTTCTCTTTTTTTTCCAGATACCTTTTCAAATGTCATACAACAGTGGTCATTATATACCAAGTGATGGTGTATCCTGGAAGAATTTTTGTGTCTTTAAATTATTAAAAACCAGCCTGGGCAGCATAGTGACTCTATTTCTACAAAAAAATGAAACATTAGCTGGGTATGGTGGTATGTGCCTCTCTGGTCCCAGCTACTTGGGAGGCTAAGGCAGGAGGATCACTCGAGGCCAGGAGTTCCAGGCTGCAGTGAGCCATGATCTTGCCACTACACTCCAGCCTGGGCGACAGAGCAAGACACTATCTCTAAAAAAGAAACAACAAAAACCAAAATACGAAGTCCTTCTGGGGTTCATAGACCACAGAAGTGATGGTTTAGTTTAATAGAATACAAAACTGGAGGAGTGAATGTAAGAGTGTTATTTTTGTAACATACAGTTATCATTTCCAGCTTCTCTTTGAGCTCTGTTCCTTGTTTTCTTGGAGAATGCATTGTTCCCTGGCTGGGGCATGTTGAACATTTAAAGACATGGACACACTTCACAGCCACCTTTGGCCAAACAATGACATGCTCAGGGTTACTTCTGCAGCTTGAGGAAGCCCATGATGACCTCCTGGGGTTTGCTTACTGATCTGACTTGATTAACAACCTGTGTCCTTAGAGAATGGATGGACCCCTCCTCCTCTTCTGTTGATCGTCTCTATTTCCCTTGAAGCAGACAAATTGAGTGACAGCCTGCACCAGGACGTGTTTGGGGGAAGTTCTTGGGACATTTTCTCTTTTGTTGTTTGGAGGCAGAGTTAGCAGACCTGGGACGGGCTGCCGTTCCCTCCTATGCAGTGAGGGCCTGGTGGGCCGTGAATTCCCTTGTTAGCAATGCAGCACTTACTCAGCCTGCTTCTAGGGAATGAAGCTCAGCTCTGATGTCTGATGTTATGGCAGGGACATGCTTTCTTCTTTACACATGCATTTCTCTTAGTGAGTTCTGGGGCTTCGTCTCCATGAGACTTTGATACATATGATGTGGAGGATTTCTCTCTTTTCTTTTCCTCTTTCTTTCTTGATTAGTCTATTTTCACACTGCTATAAAGAACTACCTGAGACTGGGTAATTTATGAAGAAAAGAGGTTTAATTGACTCACAGTTCCACAGGCTTAATGGGAAACATGGCTAGGAGACCTCAGGAATCTTACAATCATGGCGGAAGGCGAAGGGGAAGCAAGCACATCTTACCAAGGCGGACGGAGCAGGAGACAGAGAGAGCAAAGGGGAATGCCCTATACCTTTGAAGAAACAGATCTGGTGAGAATTCCATCATGAGACAGCACTAGGGGGATGGTGCTAAACCATGAGAAACCACCCCCATGATCCAATCACCTCCCACCAGGCCCCACCTTCAACATGTGGGAATTACAATTTGACATGAGATTTGGGTGGGGACTCCTTTCCCTCCCCTCCCCCTCCCTCCTCCCCTCCCCCCCTCCTCCCCTCCCTCC